>NC_045130.1:26642664-26945694 GCF_007655135.1 Punica granatum | reverse complement strand
AATGACTCTTGAATTTCTTGGTGGTTACAAGAGATGGATGGATTGCATTCATGATTAATCAAATTCCATTAACACATATATTGAATACGTGTGAGTTATTCTCCATAACGAGAGAATGGGAAGAGTCAAAGAAGCATTGAACCTAGCCTATAAAATCCAATAGACCTTTCAATCTGTCCACGGGACAAAAATTGATTAATTGCTTGTTTGGAAATGATGAGCTAGTGTGGAGTTTTGTCTTCATGCACAAAGATCCGAATTTCCACCCGAAACCAACAGAATTCGGTGAATTGAGGTTCGAGGGATCCAAGTCTCCCCTTTTCTCTTATGTACATTTTGAGATAATGTTCACGCTTCACTTCGAGTTCGCTGGAGCGTTGCTATTTGTGCTGCTGCTTCGCTTGTTGCCGTTTTACCCTGAGAAACGATTGTCCACTTGACCTCAAGCATCCAGGAGGGGACAATTCTGTTTCAAGGGGTTTGTGTCTAACACAGGACTAAGCTCTTTCGTATCTTTCGGTTTTGCCTTTGTTTCGGTTTGAATTTCCAAGTTCTTACACTAGTGAAATTCATTTAATTTTATAGCATTTTATTTGTCCGAATTGCTATTTGAATTATCGTTCAATTTTGTGACTTATTACGGCTAATTATAATTTTGATTACAATCTTGAAACAGACTTTGTTCTATGAACGATTCGAATGGCGTCGGGGAACGATGGAGATACGACCAACGGAAGCCAGACTACTGGCTCCGGCCCTACTCCTATCTTGCCTAACCATTTGGTTAGCCAAAACGTGGTTGCTCCTTCGATGGTCCCTGTGAACCATGTCGAGAAACCCGAGAAGTTCAATGGGTTGAACTTCAAGAGGTGGCAGCAAAAGATGCTATTCTACCTCACAACTCTGAACCTTGCAAGATTCTTAACTGAAAATGCTCCAACCCTATCTGTGGGGGGAGTTAGATGTGCAGGCTCTCAGTGCGGTTGACGCTTGGAAGCACTCCGACTTTCTTTGCCGGAATTATATCATGAACAGTCTTCATGATTCCCTGTATAGTGTCTATCAGGTGTTTAAGACGGCAAAGAAGCTATAGGAATCCTTGGACCGTAAATATAAATCAGAGGATGCCGGTGCGAAGAAATTTCTCATCAGACGATTCCTCGATTTTAAAATGGTGGATTCAAGGACCGTAATGAGTCAAGTGTAGGAATTTCAAGTGCTCTTGCATGAGATTCAGGCTGAGGGGATGGCTCTAAGTGAATCCTTCCAAGTGGCTGTTGTCATTGAAAAGCTGCCTCATGGTTGGAAGGATTTCGAGAATTATTTGAAGCATAAGCGAAAGGAAATGACAATGGAAGATCTTGTTGTCAAGTTTCGAATTGAAGAAGACAATAAAAACTCCGGAAAGGATCTCATCCTCCATGCTGCTAAGGTAAATGTCATGGAGCAAGGGCAAAGCTCCAAGAACAAAAAAGGCAAGAAAAAGCTAGGTACGAATGGAGGAATCTTCAAGCCCAAGTTTCAGGAGAAATGCTTAAACTGTGACAATAAAGGTCACAGATCTGCTGACTGCAGGCTCCCAAAGTGGAAAAAGAACCATGAAGCAAACGTGGTTAATGAAATGGCCTGAGATGTGGCAGACATCAACCTATCTGCTGTGGTTTCAAAGGTGAACCTCATTGGGTCCAACCCAAAGGAATGGTGGCTTGATACCGATGCCACTAGACATGTGTGCTCAAACAGAGACTTGTTCACTATGCTCGAACAGGTCACTGGGGAGATGATCTATATGGGAAACTTTGCCCATTCTGCTGTTGAACGTCAAGGCAAGGTGGTCTTAAAGATGACTTCAGGAAAGGAGTTGACTCTGAACAACGTATTGTACGTACTTGAGATTCGGAAGAATTTAGTTTCCGAGTCATTGCTGAACCAACATGGGTTCAGGATGGTTTTTGAGTCAGAAAAAGTTATTTTGTCCAAGTCTGGAATGTACGTAGGAAAGGGATATGTGTGTGATGGGCTTTTTAAGCTCAATGTAATGACCATAATCAATAAGAATTCTGGTTCTTCTGCGTATTTGATTGAGTCTCCTTATTTGTGGCATGGAAGACTAGGTCATATTAATTTTAATACTTTGCGTAGATTAATTAACTTGAATCACATACCCACATTTCAAATTGATTCACAGCACAAATGTGAAATTTGTGTTGAGGCAAAATTGACAAGATCACCCTTTCAAACGATTGAAAGGAACACCGAGCCATTTGATCTAATTCATAGTGCTGTATGCGATTTAAAGTTCGCAACAACAATGGGTGGTAATAATTATTTTATTACCTTTATCGATGATAGTACAAAATACTGTTATGTATATTTGTTGAAAAGCAAAGATGAGGCCATAGGGAAATTTGTTCTCTATATAAAAAAAATGAAGTTGAGAATCAACTCAACAAGAAAATCAAGAGATTGAGGAGTGACAGAGGAGGCGAATACGTAACGCATTTCGGGGAATTCTGTGCACAACACGGAATTATACACGAAGTGACTGCACCCTATTCACCTCAATCGAATGGTGTTGCTGAACGCAAAAATCGCAAGTTGAAAGACATGATGAATGCAATGATATTAAGTTCAGGATTACCTCAAAATATGTGGGGTGAAACAATATTGTCAAGCAATTACCTATTAAATAAGGTGCCCCGAAAGAAAGGAGAAAAGACACCTTATGAATTATTTAGAGGTAGGAGACCATCTTACGATCACTTGCGAGTGTGGGGGTGCTTGGCAAAAGTAGTCGTTCCGGCACCAAAGAAAGTAAAGATCGGTCCTAAGACGGTGGACTGCATCTTTATTGGCTATGCACATAACAGTAGTGCTTATCGATTTCTTGTGCATGAATCTAAGATTCCCGATATACACAGTAACACGATAATGGAATCAAGGAATGCATCTTTCTTTGAAGATGTATTTCCATGTAAATTGAATGAGGCATCGAGTTCATCGAAACGAACCTCACATACTATGAATGATGGACTTCATGACGTAGATCATAAAAGGCAGGGTTCAAATCAAGAGATTGAACCTAGACGCAGCAAAAGAGCTAGAATTGAAAAATCATTCGGGAATGATTTTCTGACATATTTGTTAGAAAAGGAACCACAAAGCTATGCTGAAGCAGTGAATTCCTCTGAGGGACCTCTTTGGAATGAGGCAATCAAAAGTGAAATTGATTTGATTCTACGAAATCACACTTGGGAACTAGTGGATCTCCCTACTGGTTGTAAACCCTTAGGATCCAAATGGGTCTTTAAAAAGAAAATGAAAGCAGATGGATCCATTGATAAGTACAAGGCCAGGCTTGTAATTAAGGGATACAAGCAAAAGGAAGGCTTGGACTATTTTGATACTTATTCTCCTGTGACGAGAATAAATTCCATTAGGATGATACTTGCAATTGCGGCACTGCGTAATTTGGAAGTTCATCAAATGGATGTGAAAACAGCTTTCCTAAATGGAAA
The DNA here is from genome assembly GCF_007655135.1 of Punica granatum. Lineage (NCBI taxonomy): Eukaryota > Viridiplantae > Streptophyta > Magnoliopsida > Myrtales > Lythraceae > Punica > Punica granatum. The sequence goes on along the minus strand of NC_045130.1, from coordinate 26,942,176 downwards.
TTTAGATGAAGAAATATGTATGGAACAACTCGAGGGTTTCGTGGCTCCAAGAAAAGAAAGGAAAGTCTGTAAATTGGTCAAATCACTGTATGGGTTGAAACAAGCGCCAAAACAGTGGCACGAAAAATTCGATAATGCAATGATTTCCAAAGGATTTAAGATCGATGAGTGTGATAAATGTGTATACATTAAGGAGACAGAAAATGGTTACATCATTTTATGTCTCTACGTGGATGATATACTCATTATTGGTAGTAATGATAGAATGATCAAATCTACAAAGAATATACTGAATTCGAGATTTGACATGAAAAATATGGGACTCGCTGATGTGATTTTAGGAATTAAAATCATGAGAACATCAGATGGACTAATTTTGAGTCAGTCACACTACATAGATAAAATTCTAGAAAAATTTACCAAAAATGATTTTGGAATTTCAAAGACTCCAAGAGACAATAATCTTCATCTATCAAAGAATAGAGGAGAGAGTATTTCTCAGTTAGAATACTCGCGAGTCATTGGAAGTCTAATGTATCTGATGAGTTGTACTAGGCCGGATATTGCATACTCGGTTAGTAGACTCAGCAGATATACGAGTAATCCGAGTAGGGACCATTGGAAGGCAATTGTTAGGGAACTCAAATACCTTAGATACACTCGAGATTACGGGCTGCACTATACTAGATATCCAACTGTCCTAGAGGGGTACAGTGATGCAAATTGGATATCTGATATAACGGATTCGAAATCCACTAGTGGATATGTGTTTACACTAGCAGGTGCAGCAGTTTCATGGAAGTCCTCGAAACAAACTGTTATCGCTAGGTCCACAATAGAATATGAGTTTATTGCTCTGGATAAATGTGGAGAAGAAGCTGAATGGCTGCGCCATTTTCTAGAGGACATTCCTAAATGGCAAAAACTTGTGCCACCAATTTGTATCCACTATGATAGTCAAACGACAATTGGAAGGGCATAGAGTAATATCTATAATGGTAAGTCTAGACATATACGTCGTAGACATAATACCATTAGACAACTGATCTCAGCTGGAATTATCTCTATTGACTACATGCGGTCAAAGGATAATATAGCGGATCTGCTAACCAAATGGTTAAGTAAAGAGCAGTTTGAGAAGTTGTCAAAGGGAATGGGTTTAAAGTCCATTAGAGGAAAGGTTTTATAGTGGACACTCAACCTAGCTGACTGGAGATCCCAAGATCTAGGTTCAATGGGACAACCAAGTTATAGAACCGAATTAAATTCACTGTGAGGGAGAAAATCCCTGGGCCATTCCTTGATAAAATAGTGATAAACATATAAGGCTAGCAATCTAAATTGCTTTAATGAAATCACCTATGTGAGAGAGAAGTGATGCCGCTTTAGAGGAGAATTTCTATAGACTTAATTATTCAGAAACTCTCACAGAATCAAGACGGTGTTCCATGGCAAAAATGGACACAACTATGAGAACCGAAGGAAGTTAGTTGACTCCTGTGTGAGGTGTGTGATATCTTTACACAAAACAGCGGAACAATTCAAGGACTTCGTGTCTATTGGACTGCTAGTAAAGTACATGCATTTTCACAAGGGAAGGTTCAAGGGTGGTGACACCTACCTATCCTATACAGGTTCAACTCGTGAACACTATCTACGAGTCTAAACAAAACAATTTCCATTCATGTGGGGGATTGTTGGAAATTATGGCTAATGGTGAATGAGGAAATTGTTCACAACCTAATGACTCTTGAATTTTTTGGTGGTTATAAGAGATGAATGGATTGCATTCATGATTAATCAAATTCCATTAACACATATATTGAATATGTGTGAGTTATTCTTCATAACGAGAGAATGGGAAGAGTCAAAGAAGCATTGAACCTAGCCTATAAAATCCAATAGACCTTTCAATCTATCCACGGGACAAAAATTGATTAATTGCTTGTTTGGGAATGATGAGCTGTGGAGTTTTGTCTTCATGCACAAAGATCCGAATTTCCACCCGAAACCAACGGAATTCGGTGAATTGAGGTTCAAGGGATCCAAGTCTCCCATTTTCTCTTATGTACCTTTTGAGATAGTGTTCACGCTTCACTTTGAGTTCGCTGGAGCGTTGCTGTTTGTGCTGCTGCTTCGCTTGTTGCCGTTTTGCCCTGGGAAACGATTGTCCATGTGACCTCAAGCATCCAGGAGGGGACAATTCTGTTTCGTGGGGTTTGTGCCTAACACAGGACTCAATTATCTTGTATTTTTCGATTTCGCCTTTGTTTCGATTTGAATTTCCATGTTCTTACACTAGTGAAATTCATTTAATTTTATAGCATTTTATTTGTCCGAATTGCTATTTGAATTATCGTTCAATTTTGTGACTTATTACAGCTAATTATAATTTTGATTACAGGATATTGGCTGATTCACAATGCGAATGGTTCCTACCAAGTAAGATTTGTTTGTCGTCCAAGCAGCATCAGTGTTAATGTGTATCCATTCATGTTTCGAGCAGTTGATTTCTCCATGGTTGTCGGTTGGGCAAAGTGGAGGATTTAAAAAGTTCGTTAGATGCCTGCTTGCTGGTGTGTTCTTTGAAAGCTCGCTTGATCCGACAAATGGAAGAAGTAAGATAAGCTCTTTTACCTGTGATCAAAACATCATTTCTAAGGCTCCAAATTTCATAAAAAATTATAGAGCCATACAAAGTAAAAGAGGCACAATCAGGTAACATGCTAGCCAAAGAGGTAAGGGGATTCACAATGAATTCAACAATATCAGTAATAGATGTGTACATAATAATATTAGACAAAATATTCCGCGGTGATTCTCTCCAAGCAACTCAATAAAAGATGCAATCCCTAAAGAGATGAGCATAATTATCGGAGCTGGTTCGACAAAGCGGGCAATGAGGCATTGCTTTGTGTGAACCAAGGAAGGCATTCACTTGCCATTCTCCAAAGATGGATTTTCAAGCGGTCATGCAACTTTAGTCGCCATAAAGCTTTCCAATTAATGTTCGAAGCATAACTGAAACGGTTCATAAATAGATTTTACCGAGTGAGTACCAGAGGTAGTTGAGGTCCAAATGATCGAGTCCCTGTAATTTTCTTGAGGAAGATGAATTTTCAAAATGTTCGAGATAGTGGCATGGTCAAAGAGATTCATCAAGAGGTGCATATTCCACCGTTTTGGATTTAAGAGCATTAAGTCACATACCTTAGCTTCCGGATCAGCTTGTATTCCCACGTTAGAGATGGATTTATAGTCGGAATTACCTGGGATCCATGGGTCGGTCCATATGAAAGTGGATGCTCCATCACCAATGGAATGGTACGTACCTGATTGCATCGTATTCTTGCACCATTGAAGTCCTTTCAATGTGTATGAGGAACTCGTTGATGGACACTATTTTGAGGAGAGGAACTTGCCGTACTTGGCTTTCATAGCTTAGAAGGTAAGGCTATTGGAGTTCGAGATAAGGGCTCATGCTGCTTTCGAGAGCATTGCTCGGTTTGAATCCTCAGCTCTCCTAAATCCTAGACCTCCCATGGCTTTTGGCTAGCATATCGAATCCCAACTCTTTGGGGCAAAATAGCTTCCCTCTTCTTTTTTACTACCCCACCAAAAATGTCTAGTAGCTTGATCAATCTTGCCAAGTGTGGACTTAGGGAGACGGAACAAAGACATATTATAGATAAGAATACTAGTTATGACGGATTTAACTAAGGTCGCTTGACCTGCCCAAGACAGTGATTTGGATTTCCAAGATGTAAAATTGCTCTTTATTTTTTCAATGATGAAATGAAAATACTCTTTCTCTTTCAATTTTATAAAGAGTGGATTACCAAGATAGTGAGAGTCCTCTTTGAGCTTCCTCATTCCCAAAATGCTCTTAATGTCTTTCCGAGCATGGTCTGTGGTGTTCCTCGAGAAGAAAACACCTAATTTGGAGAGGTTGACTTCTTGGCTAGACCACGAACTGAATTTTTCTAGAATGCCCTTGACCATGTTAATCTCAGAAGTGGTTGCCCTTGAAAAGATGAGTAAGTCGTCCGCAAACGTCAAGTGGGATATGGGGGCCACGTCTACTTATTTGTATGCCTTTTAGGGCACCTTGTGACTTAGTCCCGTAAAGAAGTCTAGACAAGGCTTCCATAGGAATAATGAAGAGGTATGGGGAGATTGGCTCACCTTGTCTTATACCTCTTTTCGGAGACAAATACCCATATGGTGAGCCATTGATGAGTATAGAAAAGGAAGACATGGAAATGCATTAGTGGATCCAAGTGATAAAGCTTTCATGAAAACCGACTTTTCTGATTGCAAGCTACGTGGAAATGCATTAGTGAGTTTTCATGCAAGCTAGAATGTCAAAAGGCAAACAAGTTAAAGAAATTAATCATTCTTGATAAAGAGATTTTGGAATGATTGCTCGGTGGTGGTTCGGATTGTCGGTCCGCTCATATGTTTATTAAGGACTGTGGATTCATATGAGAAGCCGGCATTGGGACACGTATATGAGGGCTTACATAGGGCGCGTAGAGCCATTAAGGAGACTTTCCAAAATAAAAAGAGATTGTACAAGCCCTACACACATTAGCAAAGGAGAGATGGGATAAGCACATGCGGAGAGATGTTCATGCTACAATTTATTGATTGAATCCAGCTTTTAGGTTTCAGATTTTTACAGTGCGTTTAGTCTTAGAGTTAAAGTAATTTTGAATTTGATAGGAAAAAATGACAAATGAGATGTGATTATAAATTTGACTTGGAAAATGTGTGTTTTTGTTGTGTAGTGTGTTTAGTTAAAGTTAAAGTTCAAATTTTTTACTTGAGAAATGTGTGTTTTTGTTGTGTAGTGTTGAGTTAAAGTTAAAGTTAAAATTTTTGTAATTTTAACTAAGAAAACAAACAGGCCTTTAGGGTTTTTAGGGTACCTCTTGGTTTTAGTGTTTATAATTTAGAATTTAAAATCTAGAATTTTAGGGTTAAGATTTTTAATTTAGGGTTTAGAATAGGGGTATTTACCTAAAATGGCCCATGGTTTGCCCGTTTTGTCAAATCTATCCCATGGTTTACTTTTTGCATCAAATCTATCCCGGCGTTATCTTTTCCGTCGACATCTAACGGCCGTGCTGACGTGGCGCCTACATGGCAAGTGTGGCCCACTATCTCTCCACGTGCCACGTCAGCACGGCCGTTAGATGTCGACGAAAAATATAACGCCGGGATAGATTTGATGCAAAAAGTAAACCATGTGATAGATTTGATAAAAAAAAAGCATAGGATAGATTTGATAAAACGGACAAACCATGAGCTATTTTAAGTAAAAATCCCTTTAGAATATAGGATTTTAGGGTTTCATGGTTTAAGTGTCTAGATTTCTAAGGATATACGATTAGGATTTAGGAATTATTTTTTCCATAGTTGATTTTTGGTTGTTCACAGTAGCGAATTACATTTGATAGGAGAGAGAGAGAATTTTCAAATATAAAAAAGGGTTATATTTGTCATTGAAAATATAGTTGTTTCATCATTAATTATATATTGAAATATATATGGCAGTCAGTGATTGCTTATCCTATGTCCTACCTAGACAAACCCATATTTTTAAGGGACCAAGATGGTAAAAGAAAAAAAAATGGTAAAAGGGCATCCAAAAGTATCAATATTTGTTCGTTTTTTAATATAAAACAGTTATTTCAGAATTACCTTCGTTTTTTTAATAACCAGATTCTTCATGATACATATTCATTGTCCTATCATTTTTGTTTCTCTTGTTATTCCCCTTACAATATGGTGATAGTTTCGGTTGTAGGGACGCCACTGACAGCGCCTAGCACCCTCTCAATCCAAGTTTGTTGGACTTAGCGAGCTCAAACGGGAGGTAGTGGCCACTGGCGAGACCCCTTCAACGACTACCCTTGTCCATGATGATGCAATTGGTTCTCATTTTTCCTACTTTTCTTCTTATCCTATTATTATTATAAAATAAGTTAAGTTAGTAGATAATTTTGTAGATCTAAAATTGAACCCCAAAAAAAAAACTCGAGTAAAATGGAAAAAAGGGTTAAAATTTGAGAATTAAAAATGAGACTGAAAAAAAGGACAGACTAAAATGAAAGTTTTTTTTTTTGTTTTTTAGGTGCAAAAAATGAATGGTGCACTGTCCACGTGGGGCGGAAGCGGAGGATATTTCTAAGAGAGAGAGAGAGAGATATTTTCTCCAGGAATAGATAAAAGGATCAGTTAGTACCGTACTGTGAAGAGCCACCCAAAATAGCAAACAGAACAATAATGGAGTGTGCTTATGCTGCCCAAGCCAAACTCCCATTGTTCTCTCCCTTCCCACATAATAAGCCAACGTTAGATAAATCATCATCATCTAATAATAATAATAATAATAATCATCATCATCATCATCATCCCATTTCAATTCTCAAGCACAAGAGCTCCAAGTTCTCTCCCACTCGCCTTCACTGCCAGAAAATGTACGTCCCAGGTAAGATATACATTGATAAATTCTCCCGGAAAATGTCCATGACTAGTTACAGTTTACTCGAGGTTTCACTTTGCGGTAATCTCGGTCTTTATTCACGAGTCACTAATATCATTGATGGTCTGGTGACTGGTTGATAATTTTAATTTGAATTTCGTTCGGGAAGTTGAGCTCAGCGTATGTATTAGACTGAGTTGAATGTATATCTGGTAGTAGTTGTAGGAGTAGTTAGAAGAGGAAAGGCGTTCACATAATTGAGTCGAAATCGGTTGATGGTTGTTGGAGGAGGTGGAGGTGGCCCAATTGTTAATCGGTCTTTGAGTAACACAGCGATTGCAATGGGAATGCAAATGCAGGTTTCGGTGAAGCATCGCCGGAAGCGAAGGCTGCCAATCACCTCCACAAGTTCTTCACTTACATTGCTATCAGAATTGTCAGTGCACAGCTCGAGGTTCGACCGATTTTTAGAATCTCTTCTTCTTCTATGATATTCTTCACGATTCATCTGCTTCTTCCTGGACAAATTAGATGCTTTCGCTAGTTTGACATTATGTGGAGATGTTCACTGAATGAGATGGGACTTCATCCATATAGTATGTGATCGGAAAGTTGGGAGAAGGACAGTCAAGTGATTTTTTAAACTCAGTTATGTCGACGTTCTTCGTAACCTGATATTCCTTGTAGATTTTAAACTGAGTTAAGACACAGCCCATGGCGAGAGCAGTACTATTTCTTAGAAGAAGTAATTATGAAAAAAAGAGAAAAAAAGAAAAGAAAGAAAACTTTTCTTGTAAGAAACTCGGAAATTCCATGCTAATCTATCTTCTACCATCCAAGGCACTTTCTTTCTAGTGTATCTCCACGAGCGGGATCATGATCATGAAGATATACCGACTTATATCTTTCAGAATACAGTTCATTAGCAATGATAGTAAGGGTAATGGATCGTAGAACTACTACAGTATCAATCTTGTGCATTTTGGACAATTTCATCTGTCAGCAGTAAAAAGGTTTTATCCCCCTGGAGCAGAGCTATAACAAGGAGGCATATGAGGAATTGACTGAGTTCCTCAGCAGGCACTCTCTGAATGATGGAGATAAATTCTGTGCCGATTTGATGAGGGAGTCTCCAAGGCACAAGAACTTAGGTATCATCAACTCCTCTTCTTCTTCTTTGGCATAACAAATCTGCATAAAAAAGATCCTTGAGTTGCCGTGCTACTGACGGCCTTGTTGTTCCATGTGCAAATCATGATCATCAACAGCCTTGCGCATTCTAGAGGTTAGTTCGATATTGCCTTTCCTCGATAGCTTTCCTCTGTTCACGAGCTATGGTTAGGGGCTTAACGATTGCGTTCTGGTTGTAGGTTCGATCTGCATACTGCAAGAATGATTTCGAGTGGGACAACTTGAAGCGATTAGCTTCTAAGGTCAGACACTAGAACGGGATATTGCTGCTGTTGTACTGACTGACATTTTTTTTTTCATTTATTGGTATTTCAACTTAAACTGAGCTAGTTTCTTGCATGTTTGCTGCTTAATCGCAGATGGTGGATGACTCAAACACCAGACTGATGAGGGATTACGTGTTGGAGACCAGTCATGTGGAAAGCGAGAAGTGATCGAAATATCGTTGTGGGACGCTGTCTCCTTCTACCGGCATCCTTTTGTTATGGTCCCGCATGCAAAATCGTACACATAGATTGATCGGAATGTAAAGATAGAACTGAGATTATATAGATAGATACGGTGATTGTATACAAGAGACAGTTTATGATATATCCAGTTGGGTCTGTTGTCTTTAACATCCAAATCCATTATCTGCGCCATCTCAAGATTTTTAGACTGTCCTTTGGAGAAGAAATCAATATCTTCAGTTCTCGATGTTTGTATCCTGGGAAATGTTTCGCCAGATTTGTTACGGCCTAACAAATATTGGAAAGCATAATCAAACATATCTCCTCGACCGTGATGATAAAATTGAGAAAAAGGAGAGATTTTCAGAGCTCTCTGGAGATTGGGTTTTGATGAAAAATGATGAATTTGCCATAAAAAAAAAGAGACTGAACGTTCAGTTTTTCCAATTGGAACAGTTCATCCTCGGTTTGCTGATACAGAGAAAAGGGCAATGAATCTCTCTGTCATCTTTTATAAAAACGACAGGCACTACCATATCCATCCGAGCCCCACTCGACACCTTCCATACGGCGTCTTGAATATATTTATTTCTTTTGCTATTCACCAAAAGCATATTATCCACTCCGAGCAATTTGACAGTCTATTCATCGCCATTACCTTGTACATCCACATTCTGCAAACCCAAGTAGAAACTATCAAGAAATGTTTCCAATAACGAGAAGAAATCATATTGAAAACATAAAGATTCTTTATATTTCAGATAATACTGCCATACAGTGATCAAAATTGTCAGGTGGATCTGGTTATTTCTTTCAAGAAGAAAATTACTACCTCAAGTTGATGAAGAAGATCCGGTGAAGCGTGAATGTGACCTGTACTGAAATACGACTGAGCATATTCTTCAATATTCCCCAACCTGCAATATTTTGTTGGTGTACATCACAATTTTTTAGGCTGTGTGAGTTCCCAGAGATATAGTAACCAAACAATGGGTTAGACTGATCTCACAGTCAAGGAGCTGGGAACCTCAGGGATCATGTTCAGAATTTTCTCCGGTCAAATAACTTTCAAAGCTATTGGTAGGACGAGTACCTGTACACGTAATTTACCATGATGCCCCCGCTCTGTTGGAGACCTTTCTCAGATCGGTCAGCCATCCAGTTAATTCTCTGGACCATCTATTCCCATTAAACAATTTCAGCATAAGTGATTCTTTGGGCCAAAAATTTTAGCTTAAGTTGAAAGTAAGATGGTGTGTGAAAAATTAAGTGATTAAAAATTAAGCACTTAATTAGTTAATGGAAGAAATGTATAGGAAGAAGGGAAGAATGAATAAGGATGGGAAAATTTTACGAGAGATAAAGAGCACCAGTAAGTGAAAAAATGACTTATTTCATTAAGTCAAAATTTTCTACTTATTTCATTAAGTGGTTTTTTGCTTAATGATTAAGTAGTTTAGATCCTTATCTCTTATCTTTCCCTATTTCTTACATTCATTTTCTCTTATAACTATCTTGTAACTAACTTTTAAGCAATCATTTAATTAAGTTGAAACAAACACACCCTAATAGTCTCTAATTACTTGTCAAATCTTCTTCATAACAATACTGATGTGCTAATCAGATGTGGGATGGATTAAACTCAAAACATAGACATACATACCGCTCCATTTTGCAAGTGAAAATTTGCAACAGAGTCTAACGCTTTCCCTCTCTTTTTCTCTTGCAGAAGGTACCTACAGCCATTGAACCAACTTTCAAAACTTTCAGGGCAAACTAGTATGCACAACTTATAGTAACTATAATTCAACCTTAAATGTGTTTAATATCCCGAATCATATTACCCTTGAAATCAATTCCAGCACCATCTTTGTAGATATGTCGCTCATATCACATTTATCTCATTACACATGAATAACTGACTAATGTATGTTGCCTTACCAGTTACCAGTGTTTAGCACCCCCAAAGACCAACTATCAACATGAATAATTTAGAAAGGGTGTAGTTGCCTGCCCAATTTAAGCATTTTTTCCACTTTATAGTTTCTATTAGCCACTTCAATTAGATTCAATGATAAAGCATGCCAATCCTCTTATACAACACAGTGAAAGGCAACTGAGGGATTCTGATTTACTAATAAAGCATGTTAAAAGAAGTACTAACAAAGCCGTCCATATCTAAAAATGCAAAACCACTGACAAAGTTTTTAATTATTTTAATTTTAATCCTTTCTTTACATGTACAGCTTTTAGAAAGAATTACTCCAGTGTAGGCAATAGCTCGTCGAGTCCAATATAGTATGAAGTCACATTATAATACCGTAACAAGCCAGATATAAACTTTAACCCTATAGTGTATTTAGCAAGTGTATGCATTCTAATCTTACTGATCAAAGAATTAATAAAAGCATGTTATAATTCGTTCGATCTCAATCCCTTTCTCTTAAAAGGACCAGAGACTGTTGCTGAAAAAGGATATGGCATTTGCCCAGAAAGCTTCTTTGCATATCTGCTCATTATTACTAGGACAAAAACGCTTTTCTGAGCCCCGATGATTGAATGAGGTACCGGCCATCTGTCCAAATATGCTAAGACATCTTCGAAGATGTGATGAAAGAGAACATTGCCAGAGTTGGAGAAAGGGCCTAATAGAATGAGATACAATGAAAATATACAACACTAACAATTTTTAGTAACTTCTTGTCCAAGGAGCTGGTCTCTTCACGGAACTCCATAATGATTATCTGTAGTACCAGTAGTACTTGTCTATAAATCAATTCTTGCCTTTGCTAAATCACTGGTACAAGTCCAGGCAATGGACATATTGCAGGTGTACTGCTAGTTAGGTCAGATTTTTGCACTTCAAAGTTCACGATTATCATTTTCCTCAGGCTGCTTTTTGTGCAAATGATTTTGCTTTCAAAGTGCCAACGTGCGAATTCCATAGAAATCAAAGGGCTTAACAGCAAAAACCCAAAAGACTATATGTTGATAGTTTACCGGGCACAAAGTCGCATCAAAGGAGGCTTCAATACTGCCAGCAATTCTGGTGAATTCTTCCAGTCGTGGTTTTTTGAAGTCAGAATGTGCAACATCACTTCCATCCCATTGTTCATAGCAGCAAATTCCCTGTAAATGGGATGTCAGTTTGGGAAATGAACTTCAGTTCAGGAATTGAATTTCAAGAACACTTCCCAGCTTTAGAACACAGCAAGTTGCCCTGATCAGTGTCTTCCAATTATCTTTTATTTAAGAAAAAAGAGATACTAGGAAAAAGGGTTTTTGTGTAACCAAGTCGAAATCCAAGAACCTCCAAGCCAGCATCCTATACTTGAAAAAGCACTTAGTTCACAAGTTGTAAACAAGTTGTATTTTGGTTTCTAAACAAGTTGTGTTTTAGTTTCTTTGAAATTGATAATATCAAGAAATGACAATCTAATGGAACATCACTAGGGCCGAGAGATCATGAACAGTAACTCACTCGGATAAGCTCAAGAGGGCACTTTCTTCTTCTTGTTTGAGTATGTTTTCCCAAAAGGATGAAGTGGATCTATCAGCTGATGGATGTGATGACGCCTCAAGTTCAGCGAGTTTCGATTGAGATGCCAACTTGGAGAGCAGCCACTGCATGAATCCTGGGATTGGGCTAAGTGTAGCAAATGTCTTCATAAGAAAAGAAAATACAGATTTTTCAGTAATTAATAAAACATGCTAGTAATGTATAAGAATAACAGCATAAACAGAGCAAGTACAGTTAAAAAAAAATTTCCGCATTCAACAAAAGAATATCTAAATTATGACCTGAAAAAGTTGGAGAAAAGATGATTTAATACTTGAACCTTCAAGGAAATAGACAAAAAGAATAGCTCAATGAAGGTGATTTCCAATAATATCCAGCACATAGTTTACCTAAGCAATATAGAGATGCCTTACTTTATAACTGGCTATTAACAACCACACTTTTGAGCCTACATGGCTCTTTTATTATTCTTCAATTCGCTGATTGGAGAATAAAATCATAGACAACAACATATAGCACTGCATATCACTAAATAACATCTAAAACAAAAATATATATTTTGTTTTCAAAAGCTAAATTGTATTAAACATTAAGAACTAAGATTTTTTTCTTTTTTAAAAGGAGCTCTCAGAGCTGGAATCTCCAGGGGTTGGTGGTTGGAGGCTCTATCATCGCAAGGAGTCAGCCTCATCAGTAATGGGGCAGTGACTACCACCCAAAGCACTAGCTATCACACCCTGACTGGGATGGGGCCATTTAGCCCATTTCTCTTGGGCATAAGGTGCAGCAATAGGTACGAGCCCACTGCCAGGCAACAGCTCTCGAATATTTTGTTGAACATCTTTCTACTAATTGGGGTGATGCAGAATCATGTCTCATTGGCGAGTTATCCAGTCATCAAAAAATAATAAGAATAAAAGCAACTTCAGGCAAACGAGAGGGATAGTGGGTTCCTAACCCCAGAGAGGAGTATATACTATTTCAAAGGCCAACTACAAGGCTCCTGCTGGAATTTATCATTTGTACATAAATACTCACAGATATTTGAGGCATATCCTTTTTAAGCAAGGTAACCACTCGTTTGATGAGAAACTTTCCTAGGTTGATCCCTGCCAAGCCTGGCTGCCGAATTTAAAAAAGGCAACATATTAAACTTGAGGAGAGTAAGGAATCAATGCTACAGAAGAAACACTAGAAGCTGTTCCAGAAATGTATCCTAACCTGGGTTGATGATATAGAATAAAATAATGCACATGTTGCTTCATGTTCAGGTGTTGGAGGATTGTCCCATAAAACCTCCTGCCATCAAGAGTCAAATACTTAGGATAGACCACAAAAATATTTAATTGAAATGGCAAAGATGAAGGAAGACTACCTGTATAGTTTGAGCCACATTCTTTAGTAGGGCAACCTCTATGAATATCAGTGGCTCACCTGCAATGAGTGTGCCATCATCATATACATTGTGAAAATCATAAGTTCAATTTAACTCGTAAGATTGAATTCTTCCACCAAATATGAGGATCATGGTGCTCAGACTTTCATCACTTCAATAGATTATACTATGTTCTATATATTTACTGGTCAAGCACTTTATTGTTTATTCGTTCAATCCTACAAGGTAAGTTGTCCAACCACACATGACCCATAACTAAAGAGACTGGTCCATGCAAAAATCCCCAATATGCAAATCAGAGTAACGGGAATGCATTCCTGAAAAAGGTGACAAATTTTCCAATAGAGCCTTTATCTTGTAGAAAGGGTACTATAATCAGACGAATAATTTATGATAGATATAATACAGCAGATTTAGTACACAAATTGTACATATTAATGAGACTCGATTATATTATTAACAAACAAATACAAAATTTAAAATGCATAAAATATGTATATTAGGTTAATCATAAAGAATGGATAGCCCTTCAATTTGCACCCCAAACAGTAACACTTTGATGAGTTATAACTAGAATCTCGGAAAATGGCGTCGCGTAAGTAACTGAGAATCGATATACTCCAGCTCCCGACCTCAAAGATAATTTAAAGTGTCAACTAATTTAAAACATTATACTACTCATTATCAACACGTATAATCAATGCATGTAAAAAAAAATATTTAATTGAGATTATAGGTTAAACATTAACTAAAATACGTAATAATCATTCTCATAAAACTTCATACAAAGTGAATCGCAGCATAGAGAATCTCTGCATAAAATTTCAACAAATATCAATGAGGTAATTTTCAAGCACTACAGATATTTCTGTCATAGAAAATTCATTAAAAAGGTAAGCAATTTTATTTTCTATTTATGTGAAAGCTCAATGTTGACTATAAAGGATACATAAGATTTTATCTATATTACAATAAATTTGTTCTACAGTCCATAAGTTAGTAAAATAAACGACTCTTTTTTTAACCAAAAAAAAAAATAAACGACTCTTTTTTATTTTCTTATATTCATGTAATCATAGAAGAAGCCAAGTTATCAGGGCAATGGGAGAATAAAGAAGGCGAACCGATTATAAAATGATATTCATAGATGATTAGAAGAGCATGAGTAGAAAAAAGGAAAATGTTAGTGAAAAATTCAAGAGCTTTGTGGACAGCATGGATTTGGTTATAAAATTCATAGAAGCATACAAATATACAACATTTTTTAGTAGACACATGTAATCAATTATACTAAAGGCATTCCATATACTTAATATGTTTATATTAGATCTGGAAATTATTTATATTGCATATAGAATTGTTTTGTATGATAATCTAACTACGAATCCTTCTGTTTGAGCATCTCTAAAGAGAGATTACATATAAGTAAGTACAAATATACATCTTAATTATTTAAATTTGATATATACTTTTACTAATCTCGAAAAGTAACACATGAAATCCCATGCAATGCACAAGCAAATACTAGTACTAAGCATAGAAGACAGAATAAACATTATCTAACAGATAAGCAAATGCAATGGACATTGCTAACCTGGTATTGCTGGATGTATGTATCCGAAGCAGCGACGGCCCACTCCCAACCTTCTCTTCAGGTCTATAAGGTTGCTGATAGGATGCACCGCCTGCAATGCCGTCACTAACTTAACAGATCCAAATTAAATCATTATCTGTAGCTGTAATCAATGCATAAGTACAAGAACCTCGTATGCCACAATTTTCTCAAGCAAAGATGCGGAATCATCCCAGGTAATCTGATGTAGCTCCAAGGTAGCCGGACTAAGCCATGTGCTGAGTTTCTCCTTCAAATAGGAATCAAGTGCTCGCAACGACGCAATATTATCCTCTCTGTTACAAAGGTTTTACTGGCCCAAGTTTAGATGGAGGCAGTTTGGCAATTCTCCATGAATATTGTGTGCGCAAAAAAGAAAAAGAAAAAAAAAAAAGAGGAGCAAACAACCATTTTGGATTCATGCCCGTACAATGCACTTTCAGTAGACAATGCTCAAGCAATGAATTAAACTGACGGAAAGAGAATATAATTATAAATCATCTACCAATACATTAGCTTCAACCAATCACTAAACATTTCTATCTCTCTAGATCAATTATACAGACTCAAGCCATCATGGCTATAAGATATTGCACAAACTACTCAGAGACTCTTCTTTTTAAAGGAAGTCAAACAATGGCAAATTCCATTCTAATGTCCCTTTAAAGGACAGATTTTCAAGTTTTCTGAAGGGCATTATGGTTGCTCAGATGGAGATTGCATGAAATGACACCCACAAAATTTAGCCATGCAAACTAAATCTCTGTGGTAAATGCACGTAAATGGTGCCAGGTTTCTTCAAGTTGAGCATTCTTTAGAACAACAAGAATGGATACATAGTAACGAGGTGACGGGTGGCAGCTGGGTAATCATCAAACAGTTTGCGATGGCATGAAAAGAGTTCGTTTCATATGATGTCTAGGATGGCCTTACGCGAGAATGCATAGGATATCCGCACGGAGAATGGATAAGAACTTCAACCCACCAGGGTGGGTGTTTAATCTTTCAAAAAGAACTTCATACAGAGGCTGGAGAGAATGTCTCAGATTCCGCTCTATACGGTAGAAAGTAGATAACAAGCCTTCTTCTTCAACAGTATCTCCTTGAGCTCCATCACCTTGAATTGAGAATTCCCAAGACACCCTCAAATGTCATTGCCCAGAGCTGGTAAGTAGATGGGCACTCAAATGGCAATGACTTGCTAACCTTTAGGAAGTTCCAGGCTGAGATACTGATTTATAAGTTGCCTGACTTGCACCCGGTTAAGATCGTATTCTTTGGCAAGAATCAGCAGCAGTTTGCGCCGGTTTTCAGGAGAAAGACTGAAGTAACCCTGGATGGATCAGTTTTCAAGGTCCAAGGATCAGCAAGAAAAAAACACGATCGTGATCATTATGAATCAGAGAATGTAGTTAAGGATGAAACCTCCGAGAAGTCACTGAGAACGGTATCTAGAACTTCAGTTTTGTTCATTGATATGGCAGAGTGCATAGACTCCCTCACTTGCTCAAATGCCCTTCAATAAACATCACTCAGAGAACACTTCTCAGCAGAAATTTCTTCTAAAACTATAACCCAAGAAAAAAACACAAAACAAAACAAAAGTTGTCTTCTTAGGGAAAAAAAAATACCTCATATTGTTGCTTGAAGGGCTGAGAACTCTGTTTCCTTCCCCTCCACCATCTCCCATGCTGCTTCCAGCGGACTGGTTTCCCTTGTTTTCAGCTCTCATTTCATTAGCCTGGTCCTACAAACAAACATTGAAACCCATAAGAATCCCTCAACAAAAAAAACTGTTTTTTCATCTAAAGAAACTACCCTTTGAAGTCTCCTAGCACCACAATTCACTTTCTCAACAATTCCTGATGATCCTCCGGTTGCTACCAATTTCACTGAGGCAGCCAAATTACATTGGAACAGTAACGTTTCATTGAAAGCTTAAAGCTTAATTGCAATATGGGCGAGAACGGAGAGGAAATCGAATAGAGAGGGCTTACGGCGAGAGGAGAGAGGGCGAGCTTGCTGGGTTCGCCGGGTCTCATCCTAGTCCGCATTAGGATGGCCAGTCCCTTCTTGTTCATGCTCTGAGTTAGTCGAAGGAACGGAGAGAATATGTGATTGATTGTGTGCTATTTGGGTTCCATGCGAGCGGGAGATCCAAGAAGAGGTGTGGGAGGAGACATCGAAAGAAACCGGCTAATCACTTCCGAAGGACTGACTCCTCGTCCCGCGCGCGATTGCTACTGCTGCTGGTATTGCGTCTTTTTCTTGCGACTGCCTGATGCTTTCGTTTGCGCGGGTGGAGTGGAAGAAGAAGAAAGCTCAGCTCAGTTACAGAAGTTCACTCATGTCGTCACCTCTCTCCGGCGCCGGCCGGTCTGGTCAAAAGCGCGACCATTTCTCCCGGCTGAACCCGACCCGCCCCGACCTGATAAAGCGGCCAAGGGGAGGATTAGCTAAAATAAACGGCTAGAAGCCAGCCTGTACAGTACTCCTCCGTGGCGCATTTGTCTGAGATTTTTGGTGGAAAGATTTCCAACGGGGTTTAATGCTGCGTTTGATTTGTTAGTGTGATTTTAAAATCATGATTTTGATTTTGATTATGATTTTGATTTTGATTTTGATTGTGAAAAAAGACAAATGAGAATGGTATTATAAATTTGACTTGGGAAACGTGTATTTTTGTTGTGTAGTGTGTTGAGTTAAAATCAAAATTATGATTTTAAAATCAACCTAACTTTTTAAATGCAGCCTTACATTTAACCACGCAATATCCACGCGCAATGTTGTGCGGTCAAAAATATAAAAATTTAGCCGGTGGATTTATACTTGTGCAGAATTTACGTGACTCTAAATAAATTTTAAAAATAATGTCAATTAAGTTAAAAAAAATTATTATATTAACATTGGTATGTTATACCAATGTTAATAATTTGCAAATTAAGTGATCAATAAATTTGTTTAAAAATGAATTGATAAATATATTTGATATAAAAACCAGGAAAGAAAGATAATATTTACGGTGAGATAGGGAGAGAGGATATAGGAAGAGAGGAGAGAGTGAGAAAGTGGTGGAAAGAAAATAGATGTGTTAGTAATATAAGTGCAGCTTTTTATTTAGGTAGTATTACGTGGGAAACGTTATTTTTATAATTTCATAAATATTTCCTTCAACAAGTGTAATTTTATGAATTCAAATTTATATTTTACTCATTGCAAGGTGGACGTTACTTTTCACTCAACCAACGATTTGTTGCTAATATATGGGATTGAGATTTGCGAAACACTATATAAGGTGTTTTTCTAAAATTATTTTTATACATGAATTTGCCCAAAATTATATATATCAGTGCCCTTTTGTCCACTCCTCTTGCCTTTTACCTTTTCTTTTTTAATTATGGGAAATTGAGATTGATTAATTAATTAACAAGCTACTAAAAACCAATCGAGTGGCAGGAACTGGAAGAAACTTGCTAATTACTAGCCCGAGACCAGATGCAGACCAATGACCATCACATGATTGACATCACACGCCCTCCCTCACAAATCTCACCCAGACCAGACACAGACAAGACATCTCATGAAAACAGAAAAACAGAACACCCAACTTCTTCAAAACTGATCAGACAGCCCCAACAAACACCTCTTCATTCTCCCAATTCAGGCAAGAAACCATAAAGGGAGCTTCGATCGATAGGGACATGTATAGCTCATCAGTTTAATCCTATATATTCCCATGGCGGCTGCTGCTGTTGCTTCTTCTGTTAAATCTTCTTCTTCTCCTCCTCCTCTCCCTCGACTGTAGAGAGTAAGATCATTAACCGTATGGCCCGCGAATCTCCCTCTTCTCCTCCTCCTTTAAACAACTTCCGCCTCCATCGCCCTTTGTCCTGAACAGACGAGACAAACCTTTCCTTAAATTCCATGACAGTAAATTTGCCTCCTTTATGCAGATCCATTTCTGGGTTCGGCTTAGTTAAACTCAAATCCGATGGATTTCCCCAATGGTACATCAGATCAAGAACTCCTTTCCAGTTCACCGGGCCCCGGTCGGCCTGGTTGTCTCCCCGTCCGGCCCTTCTTCAGCGAGGATGGTGGTTATCCTTTTTCTTGGCTAGTAAAGCTGGAATCGTTGAGTCCCCTGTCGGGAAGGGACAGGAGAGGGAAGAGAAGGGCAGGGAGGGCTTGGTACCAGAGGAGGAGGGTGAAGGCGGTGGTTGCAGTTATTGGGATGTTGGCATGCTTCTTTATCGTTGACTGGTTGATGCTTCTGCGCCTACAAGATCATAATATCGAAATCGAGGATTTTGAGGTTATTGGGAATTCATCCTCTTCTTCGTCTAACTCTTCGAAGGTGCCACCTCCGATTAAGGTGTGCTTCGTGCACTAGTTCATGATTTTAGATTGTAAATTACTTCAAGTCATACTTATGTCGATGATCGGGTTGGTGATTCGGTTGCGAAACGATAGTAGAATGATTTCAAGATTTGAATTGATTTGCGGAGTGAGTCAGTGTCTGCTTTAGCTCCCCCATATCCAAATATTTACATACATATCGGTTTCAAGATCCATGATCCTGGAGATGTTACAGTTCTGCTAACCTTAAACTCAAAATCCATGTTACTAGTGTTTTAACTTGGAAGATGATTAAGTCCTCAGAAGATATAGAATTGGAAATTGTGTGCAGATTATGGTAAGATTTTAAGTTGCAATAAATTGTATTGAGCTTTTGTTGGATGCAGATCTGAGCGAAAAAAGAAATATATTGAAATGCATTAGTGCCATAAATTGCTTATTATATGGAGCCCTCTATTGTGTGATAACACTCTGGGAACAGTCTAGGTTGCATGATTTATCATTGGAAACATGAATGCTCGAATTTGATGATTTGGGTTCAAAACTTTGGTTTTAAGGGTTTCAGCAAATCTTAAAAACGACGAATATAGTTTAAATGGGGCATTGACAAATTTTTGTGACTATTGTATTTTGTTTCAGGGGGAACGGAGAAAACTTGGTAAAAAGATAAAACCGCAGAAAGGTGTCTATGGGAGGATGTTGGCTTTGGCTGCCCATGCCTTGGCAGAGGTATAAAGATATTATATTGAAAAGAATAAAAGCTTATTGTAATCAAGCTTTGGCTCATGTTCTTATATTATACTTAACCACAGGGACATAATAAACCCGAACCAAAAGATCTGTGGCAAGAGCCGTATGATCTAGCTTCTGCATGGAGACCCTGCTCTGACCATCGTGACTGGAGACCTAGTGGTAAAAGTTTATCTTTGCCTCTTCTCCTTTCCCATGAATTACCTTATCATATGTTAAGTCTTTGTTAGCTACAGCTCTGTCTGCATAGAGATTTTAAGGGGTGCCTATGTTTATAGAATAGCTGAATGTGACATACCAAAGTTGTTATTCAAGCAGGTGGCAATAACGGATACATATTGGTCACTGCAAATGGCGGGATGAACCAGCAGCGAGTAGCAGTATGCACCCCTTGATATCAAACATTGCTACTCTGTCAAGTTCATTGACATACCAATGTTATAGTTATATAATTATTACTCCTTGTCCTGTTTTTGATAAGCAGGTATGTAATGCTGTTGCTGTTGCAAGACTGCTCAATGCAACTCTTGTCATCCCAAGATTTTTGTACAGCACTGTTTGGAGAGATTCAAGGTAACATTATTCTACCAGTTATTTATGTATTTATTTTTCCAGATTCTGTTAGAATTTTTGTTTCATGTCATGATTATTGCAGTTTGAATAAGATTGCAATATTTTTCTCCTTTTGTATTTTTTATTACTGTCTTCTGCTAATGGAGAAATGACCCATAACTTTTATAATTTCATAGTCAATTCAGCGATATCTATCAGGAGGACTATTTTATTAACTACTTGACCCCTGATATTCGGATAGTGAAGGAATTGCCTGAAGAGCTACAGTCGCTAGATTTGGAGGCAATTGGTAGTGTTGTGAGTGTCTTGCTCCAAATAATTTCCGAGCTCTTTCTATACCAGTCTAAAATTATCATCCAGCTTCTTTCTTTAATTGATAACATTCTCTCTCTTTTCTTTCTTCTCTTCTAGGTTACAGACGCAGACATCCCAAAAGAGTCCAAGCCAAGCTTTTATCTGAAACACATTCTTCCAATCCTTATTCCTAACAGAGTTGTTCACTTCCTCGGTTTCGGAAATCGCTTGGCTTTTGACCCCATACCATTTCAACTGCAGGTAACTCTCCATGCTTGAGATAACCTTATGTAGCATGAATATCTTGGGCTCCATTTATCCGACAGGGAAAGACAAAGACACCCTAAGCTGGTCCAGTTCTCTGAAAACCCGGATCCATAAATGGACCATTGAGCTGCTGGTCCTCATTTCTTGGATTTATTACGTCTGTATTTAAATAATCCTTTTATGTTATGGCAACTGGTTTGACCAGAGAATTATGTTGTACTTCTTATATTAATGCTAGAACAATGTTCCATTTAATGTTCCATTTTTTTCTTTTTTCTCTTTGCTTTCCTAATTGAGGGATTTCATCTAGAGACTTCGATGCAGATGTAATTTCCATGCGCTGCATTTCATTCCCAAAATTCAAGAAACCGCTGCTTTGCTTCTCCAAAGGATGCGCCGGCATGTTCACCCTGGGCCGCTAGATAGACACCTTGTGGGTCCATATGCGGAAACAATCTTGAAAGACAAGGGGTCACGTCCCATGAAGAATTCCAGATACCTCTCCTTGCACTTAAGGTTTGAGATTGACATGGTGGCCCATTCCTTATGTGATTTCGGTGGTGGAGAAGAAGAGAGACGAGAACTGGAAGCTTACCGTGAAATTCATTTCCCTGCTTTGGTACAACTAAAGGAGACAACTAGGTAATTAGAAAGTTTCCCAGTCTCTCCTTTTATGCAGTTTCTTGTGAAACTTCTGGTGATCTGGGCTGCATAATAGAGTAGAAGGTGCTTATTTCCAGAGCAATTGGAGCATTTCTGAACTTATTTTTGAGATGAGTTTTTGCCTAGGATTTATCAAATGGTGGATTCTTCGATGAGAAAACGATTTTTATGTCTGGTGTTTCATAAGTTATTGTTAGATTACTCAAGTTTCTTTTACACAATTACTATGATGTCACTTAATTATTTCTCTCTGCACATATACTAGACACTTTCAGATAAATGAATTAGAAAGAATTCACCCCCCCATCCGACTTGCCTTTTAACTTATGCTATTTTCTTTTTTTTTTCCCAAAACAATACCTGTTGCTGATCATTAATAATGTATTCTTGTCGAGAAGGTTGCCTTCTCCAGCAGCTCTGAGGGCAGAAGGTTTGTGCCCTTTAACTCCGGAAGAGGCT
This sequence comes from Punica granatum, assembly GCF_007655135.1. Taxonomy (NCBI): domain Eukaryota; kingdom Viridiplantae; phylum Streptophyta; class Magnoliopsida; order Myrtales; family Lythraceae; genus Punica; species Punica granatum. The sequence goes on along the minus strand of NC_045130.1, from coordinate 26,920,156 downwards.
GTGCTGATGTTGGCGGCTCTAGGGTTCCGAAGAAAGACTCATATCTTCGTGGCAGGTGCCAATATTTATGGAGGGAGTTCGAGATTGTCTGCTTTGAATAGCTTGTACCCTAATCTAGTCACCAAGGAGAGCCTGCTGTCTGCAACCGAACTCGAGCCTTTCAGAAACTTCTCATCTCAGGTAAGATCCTGTCTACTCATGAGTTGTGCCAGAAAGAGTATTATCTCATTCTCATAAGTTCTATGTACACTTATTGTTATACTGCTACAACATAATGTCAAGTTGCAATCGTTTTCAACAGTAGGACAAAGCTTAGATTCTTGAACTATCATCGAATTTACCGGAGTCATTGCGCAAAAAGTACATTTTACGAAACATGTTTTTACCATCTCCCTCTTCCTCTCATATTATGCCAAGTTTTAACGACAATTTATCCCCTGCAGTTGGCAGCGTTGGATTTTATAGTATGCGCCGCATCAGATGCATTCGCAATGACAGACTCGGGTAGTCAGCTTTCCTCTCTGGTCTCGGGCTACCGGATATACTTTGGAGGGGGGAAAATGCCTACAATTAGGCCAAATAAAAGGAGGCTGGCAGCTATCTTCGTGAAGAACTCAACGATAGAGTGGCGGATTTTCGAGCAGAGAGTGAGGAAAGCAGCGAGGCAGACCAAACACGTCCAGACGAGGCCGGTGGCTCGGAGCGTTTATCGGTATCCGAGGTGTAGACAGTGTATGTGCAATGCCGATCCCTTTGCCAATTTTAAGCATTGAAACATGTCTTTTCGAGAGGGGTTTATTTGATTCTTTTAATTACTTTTGGTGTAAGCAGATATTTATTTAATTCAATTCAATTCGCAGTCTGATGGCTTCACGATTTCTATTGGTTTTTAACTTCAGTACCAAGTGTTTTTTTTTTTGAAACTTCAATACCATTTTTAAATCATAACGAAACTAGTATAATTTTAGAATTGTGAAAATAGTAAGAAACTACTCGAAATAATTTCCCGACTAAGTTAGATTCCCAGAATCTTTCAATCAGTCTGCACCAGGCATCACAGAGTTCGAAATAAACCTCATTGGTTCAACAATGCATAACATCCATAACCAAGAGATTCTATGTTCGGTTCTCGTGAGAGAGATTTTTCAAACCTCTTTCTTTCCGAACTGAAGGTAGTTTATAATACAAAATGAAGACTGAAGAGCTAGAATATCCATAAGAACCACATAAGTCTAATCACAACTTCATTGCATCTCACCCTAAACTGCCTCCCCATTCAGGAAGTTCCTGGAACGATGTTTCCTTAAAATTCGAGAACCATATAACCTGAAATCGTTCATTTAATAGCAAAAGAAAGCAAGGGCAAAGAGCACGATAATCTCAAAAGCACATTCTTCAGTATGGAAAGTACATTCTGTGCTGCTGAATAAAGACAATCATGCAGTTCACCTCGACCCAATAGTTATAGAGCTTCTAGAACTTCTGAATCACAACGGAGTTGGCGAGTCCCGCCTGCTCGATTGTCTGATCAAAATCAGTCAGGACCTTTGGAGGGAATCCCATCATCTGGAGCTGGTAGTTTCGGGATCCTCCAGGCCTAGACGCGTCGATGAACCTCCTGACGTCATTGATCGTGTGGTGATGATTGAACTGAGCTATCAGGCGGGTTCCATCAGCTAACCGGAGCTGGACTGAGGTCACAGGTTTCGAATCATCAACTATCAGGCCTACTGATGGAGCTGGAGCAGTGGTGAAAGCTGTGGAGGCACTGGAAGGCTCAGGATTTGCTGAGCTGCTGCTTCCCAGGGTTCTTCCTACACCCTGGAATGGGGCATGGCGATTCTCGGGCTCCTAAAGTACATGCAACAACATTAAGATTATCAGGCCTTCATCTAAAGGCCATATAAAAGTTTTTTGCACCTTTATTATAAAAAAACAGTGGTGAAGTCGGGGGCAGTTATTCGGTAGATATCTAAAACCATCCACTTAGAGATAACCGAGAAGAATATAAAGAGCACAAGCATCATACATGTACCTTTCTATTGTTTGTAATGCTGTAAGAAACTATAATTAATCCATAGTTTTCCCAGAATAGATCAGATATTAAGACTGGGCTCATGCATGGGCTCATGGGTTCAACAATTGGTTCAAAGCCCAACCAGATTTACAGGATTCATCATTAAGGCCTCTTCATATCAAGACTCAGTCCAATACAAGAACTGACAGCCTGACCGGCTGGTTCATGAGGCAGAACAGATTGTAAAGTATAATCTCCTCTATGTAAAATGTCGACCCTGGACTTTCAAAAAACGAAAAAAATCCATAATGAGGAACTGTCAACATTCTCTTGTCTTCGATTGTCTCACATTCTGCAGTAATTTACCAAGACCTCCCAATATAACATATATGCTCAATGTCTTTCCTAGAATATATTGGATACCGTTTAGCCTAAAATATTGTGATAAGTGTTAACCCTTATTACAAGTTATGTTTTTTAATAAAGAAAAAACACGCCTTTAATTATTTAAGTTGGAAAGCAAGGGTCAACATCATATATGTGTGAGATGCGATGACCTTTCAAAATCCCTCATGAAGGTATGAATGAGTATCAGTGATTTAGAAAGAAGACTCACAGGACATTTTTCATCCCTCCTGATCAAATTAACATGGACCGAGGATCTTCTGTCAGCAGGCTCAAGCTCTTGTGGGCATTCAGACTTTCTGATTCTCTGCATGTGAAGATGGAACAGGGTATCATAAGGACAAACTTGAAATCAGAATTTTCATGACACAAATAGCAAAAATCCATAGCAGTCTTTGATAGAGGATACAAATACGGAACAAATAACATAGTTATTCCTACTCGGGTGCTATTAGAGTATAAACGCATTTCGTATATCTCCATCAGCAGGTGTTGCTCAGATTTATATAGTGAAAACTCAAAAGTAATCATTCTTCATGAAAAATATTATCATCAACCGCATAAAGTTCTGGTCCAATTTTGTCTCAGAAGGCAATAAATAACTGAGACATCTCATAGAGTAATTTTAGTGCTGTGAATACATTCAACTGACACTCATCCAATTAATGAAATATTTCAACTATCATTATTTACTTAATATTTTCCCATCCTAATCTATGTGATTATGACTTAGGTAGCAGCTGGAATCATACTGCTTTCTAGACTCACTATAAACCCTTGCTCCTCTTTCCAAGTAAAAATGATCTCAACAGCAGTTACCTCTAGGAAAGCTCCATTTTCAGGATCATCCAATCTCCTCAAAGGGCCATCATTCACAGTGAAACCATTGCTCCAGAAGACAATGTTGTGAACGACAGTCTCAGGCTGCTGAGGAGCAGATGGAATTGTTTCTCCAGAAAGAAGCCGCCCAGTACCAGTGAAACTTCTTGAGCTTGAGGATGGAAGTTGTTGATCTGCGGGCCCTTCCACAGCACCCATTTCTCTAGCTTGATTAAAGATAGCATCCACATCATTGCCCTTTGTAGGGTCTTGAACAAGCATCCCACTGGCAGTTCAACGCTACAACAATTAGGCACATTGGCTACCTATATAATTAAGGCAATCTGCGACCACTAATAAGTAACAATACCTCTGTTGAAATCAAACAAGCTGGGAATCAAAGATATACCCGCTAAAGAATAAAAACATAGGGAATATTTGAAATAACCACTCAAGACAGTTAATAAGAGAACGCACCACACATTAGAAAAGGCCAAACAGATTCCCTATGTAGTGGAAACCAGATTAGAACATTCCTACCAACAATATACATGGAGATTTTAAGTGTTTTTAATTTTTTCCCCATCTGGGAGTTAAGTGACCTCAAAAGGGTTATGTGCACTAGAGAAAATTCAAACTTAGGAAAACAAAGATAATCACAGGCAGTACCAACAGAAAACTTAAAATGGCACCAAAGGGCTTGCCTATGTTTCACCAACATATTCCTAGCTGCTACCACTATGATTTTGCATGCATAAGTAATTCCATCCAATAATAATAACAAATAAAAATGTTGGAAATCGTGGTAGAGGTCACATGCTACAAAACATTATTTATCATTTGATCATCTTCCACACTGCAATAATGAGCATTACTGGATGGCTCACTTTTAAGTAGCAGCTCACAGCAAAATATCACACTGCCACAGCATCTCCATTTCAGCACAATGAAATAGTCTAGCAGCTAAGTTTAGCTCTGACAAACACTTCCCAGAAAATTTGAGCGGTCTGAGGTAAACCAGCAAAAATAAAGCGATCAGTCCAATTCCTTTCATAGGGCTAGTCTCTCTCAGACCTTCACCTTCGACAAACATATCAGAACAACCTTCTGTTAATACTATGATTTCCTCGCATCAATAGCGAATGATAGGTTTAACTCAATAAATGCAACTCTTTAACCTAATATAGAGATTGACAACAACGAAGAACTCTCGCTCAATTGAAGGAAGCCAATCCCAAATAAGCATCTGCCTGTCACAAACCAAGTAGCAGCACAGCTCCATCGCCAATTGTGGAAGCAATCAATCATGAAATCGGGAAAGAGCAGAAATTGATGCGGACAAGAGAATCTAAGAAAGCGAATTAGGTCCAGAGGGGGGAAGAGAGAAGGAACCTCTTCTCTCCGCCGGTGTAGTACTCCTGGGGGCCGTCGGAGTCGCTGTCCGAGTCGGGACCGGAGTGGCGGTTCAAGTCGGAGAGGGTTCGAATTCCGCCAGCGCGGCTACCGCTGGGCTTCGCCGGTTTCTTGTCCCGGGAGGCCATTGCGTTGCGGGTCGGTGTGATCGGAATCAATCACCGAGGAGAGAGACGACGGAGAAAGAAGGGAAGGGAGATAGAAAGCGACTCGGTTTAATCGATATATATTTTCGGGCTTTCATGATCCATTTTCAGATATTATATTGTATAATAAAAAATGAAAAATCCAATACATGTGGGACCCATCAGTTTGTGATTTGACGAGCTGGTGAAGAATCCAACGGCAACGTCAATGATTATTCGTGGCAGAAAAAGAAATTTCGGCTTTTCTTGGGGATGGAGTAATTTCTTCTACATTTCGACTTAACTTCACTTATTTTCAATTCAATAATAAAATTATTATTTTTTATTATTTTATCTTAACTACCGTTCAATTCAATTTTTAATACTAAATTCTTATTCATTACTTTTTTATAATTCAACAATACTATCATTACTTTTTCTCAACTATTCATTATTTTTCTCACTTTTTTTCAATAATTCAACATCACAATTATTATAATTTCAAATAAATATAATTATTTATAGTTGGAATATAGTTGAGTTAAACAAAGCCTAAACCGTAAACTCCACTCCATTTTCAAACAAAACTTTTATTCTTCAAAGATTCTTTTCATAAAAGAAATTCTCTCGAAAGAATTTTCTAGAGTCTTTATTAAGGGTATAATGAGACGAAACGATTCGCGAACCATTCAAGCTCAACTCGATAAAAGTTCAAACTTGCCTGAACATTAATGAGCTTGAGCTAAGCAGAACACAAGTTTTCAATTCGTGATACTTGCGAGTCTAAATGAGTTTTGTAATTATTCATGTATATATCATAGCCTCATATATAAAGCCCATAAGTGTTGGATTGGCCCAGCCCCAACCATTTAGATTTCAGCCCATTCTTCCTGGTACTATAACAATAATAATATTCTATTTTTTAGAAAAATAATAAGATTATTGCAAATTAACAAATGAAAAAAAAAAAATGAGCCCCTGCCCTAATTGTGGAACTTTCGAGTTGTCAAATGTTGTATCTTGATTGAAGAGAATGTTATTTGAATTTGACTATCAAGCTATATTAAGTTCTAATCGCTCGGTATCATTAGATGATATTTTTATATGATATTGGGAATTTTTTTTAGGCTGAATAAGATACTTTATTACAAACTATAGGACGTCTCTCAAACCAGCACAGAGATGCAAACTTGGACCTAAAGCCATATTGGCAGAGGTCGTGATCATGGGGATTAGAAGAACGTGGAATCCAAGTATAAAGTCAATCCAAGAGAAACTAAAGGAAAAGCAAGATGTCCGAGACTATAGTCTTACATCTCCCACGGGGCAAGCAGAAACTGCTAGAAGAGCATCGCATTCAATCCAAATCTTCGTCCAACCTTCGTTCACAACTAAGCAGACAGCAAATAGTACCGCCTGAGCTGGGGTTGCAGAGACTGGGGCGCACCAAGAGCAGGAAATAATTCCATTCTGAAATCGAACAACCCCTAATATGTATGTGGATCCGTATTGATTTTCTTGCAATCCAATGAGGAGAAAGTCGTGAATTTTCGAGGAGGGATCGGAGGATTACGCCATGTATCTGGAGGCAGGAAGGCAGGGGTGGTACGGTGCTGAGGCAGAGAGAAACCAGGAAATTTTGCTGCTGTAAGTGTCAAAACTGAGTCGTGCGCCGAGAGCTGTTGGAGAGGCCTGCAGGAGGAAGATGTGTAGTATTGCTGGGAATTTTATATGATATTGTTGTTGTGTAGTTTAGTTCATAATAATTAATTTTTTTTCGAGTCTAAATGAGCTCAAACTCAAGTCTTTAGTCAGAGCTTTTCTACAGCACTTGGTTGAGCCTTGCCAAGCCCGAGTATTTGATTTATCTGACGAGCCGTGTTCGGATTCAAATGTTTAGATTTGACCAACCTCAAGTCCAAGCCGGAGCTCCGAAGCACATTGACGGGCTGAGTTTGAGCCTTATATATTCTCGGGCTCAGCTTTTCTCATTTATAAATTCCTAGTAGTCGTCATCATCTTTTCTTTTTTAGTACTAAGCCTAATTATTTCTTCTTTTCATTTTTTTTTCCTAATGAAATCTTACTCTCATCCCATTTACTCGAGAAGTTCTTGCTGAGCGGGGTTAGTATTCTAGGAAAACTTCAAAAAAAAAAAAAACCTTAGGTGGCGTTGGTTCAAGTACGGATTACAAGAGATATTAGATAGTTGGTAAAGTAAATCTAAGAATATTTAGATTTTTAGGAATTTTGCGCATCAGTGTGTTTGATAAATGCATTGTATTATTAGGAAAATGCCTGGCAGCGTAATATTTCAATTTTGGTAAGACAAATGGATTGATGAGAAAAACATGTCATTTTATGATAATGTCTTCACTAATCTATACTAAATTTGTGTAAATTTTATTGGGTGACTCTCTTTCTCTTAAAAATGCCAAATAATATAATTAAATATGAATGCTAAATTTGTGAAAAGCGGAAGTTAAAGGGTGATTCAGTTGTAACCTAGTAAGGGTGATTTAGTCAATCAAATCTTCATTACTACTAAATATACCAATTTTCCACTTTTCCTCTTTTTACTAGCTATTCCCCTTTTTCCTTTTTTTTTTGTTTTCCTCGCTCTCCCCCTTTTGCTCTCCGCTTTCTCGTTTCCTAATTATTTTTTTATAATTAATATTAAAATTGATAAAGACATTAATTAATATGTATAATTTAATAGATATGTATAAAGTATTTAAATAATTATATATTTTTTTTCAAAAATTTGAAATAGCAACGAAAAATTACGTTAGGTCAAGCTGGTTGGAGTCTTGATCATCAAAAGAATTACGTTACTTACAGGTACATATCTCGTATGATATATTAGTAAAAAAAATAGAATTAAATAATAAATACACATAAAGAATCAAATATTATACCTTTTTAAAACTATTAACAGAATTTTGCAAATTAATAATATTTTATGAAAAACTTATTCATTTCATTATAAAATTTTGCCTTTTAATAATAATATAATTATTTATAAATAAAAAAATCAATTAATACATATATGTTATGTTACTTTTATAATAAAAATAAAAATATGAAATGTGCATACATATATATATAAGTTAAATTTTAAAAGGAAAAAATTGAATTTAACGCTCTTACATGAGGGTAAGAACGTCAACTTCAACAAATTCTTGGTGGAATAGTCTTTTCCATCAAGAATAACATCGTTCTCGGTGAGAAAGACCTTTCCACCCATCTCCCAAGCTTCACTCCGATTATAAGCTCCCTTTCTCTCTGCATAAGAGTTTTTTTCCATGTCTAAGATAGTTGGCTATAAATTTCACAAAAAAATTATAGAAAATAATACATATATTATTCATCAAACAGTTCAGAAAATGTGCTTAATTTTATTTCTTCTGGTTGACACCATCTGCGGAATGGAGAGGGTGGTGCCGGTGGGGCTCAATGCCGGCCACCATCACCAAAGACAAGGTCTCCGTCGACCCCATAGGTCATTTTCCAAAATAAATTAATTTTTATTTTAAAAAATTGTAAAAATCTTAAATTATGGGTACACTATCACTGGTCATTTCTCTTATCATAATCTCAAAACTTGGAATGAACCAAGCATTTGATTAGGATTATGAATATCTTAGGATTTTAATTTCCATCCCATCCTAACCATAAATCCTATCGGACAACTCCTATTCTTATATATCATTCAACTAAAAATAAGAGATTAGTTTGACTTTTCAATCACATCCTATAAATAAGGTGGTAGTTATAAAATTAGACTTTCGTTTAAATAATAGTATAAGATAAGATAAGATAAGATAAGATATAAGATGTCCATATATATATATACAGATAAATATATAGATATATCTTTTGTATATAAAAATCTTTTTCAAAAAGGGACTATCAGATTTATCAAAAAGGGGATCTATGAGGACTTTTTTTTCCCCTTTAGTTATTCTGATTTTTCTTGGCCTTAAGATAATATATTATTATCACTTTCATTATTTTGGGTAGGCACTCGATATCCAGAAACTTATTATTTTCATTAAAAAAACAAAAAAGACTATTAATTATCCTTGGCCAATTGGGACATTTATAAGCCTCACTCCGCTGAGACACAGAGAAACACACTCAAAGACAGTGTCTTTCGTTTCTCCCAACCGCTACACTGTTCTGTATCAGAGTTATATTCATAATGTGTATATATATATATATATGTACACACTTGATTGATCTTGTTTATAATAGATTAGAGGTCTAATATTTAAGACGGATGGCGGTAGCATCCTCGGAAGAAACTGTGGTAAATACCAAGTCCTTTGGGTAGGATCGGTTTTATTTTATTTTTTTCCAGCTTACGTAGTCTATTTATTTGGAATGATTTCCGATTCAATAGACTTGTGGTTACACATATCTGTAGTGTATTTTGTTATGATCAGGCTGGTATATATGTTCATGCTTAATATATAATTTGACGTCTTTTAATTGCAAGGATTGGATAAGCTCTTTTTCGGATGACATTCTCATCCTGGTATACTTTCTCACTTACCACTGAAGGAAGCGGCAAGAACCAATCTCCTGTCCCATAGATGGAGATACCTGTGGACTCACACCTCGAGATTGGATTTTGATGCTTCTGAGAAGTTGGTTCGTATCCTCGACAACGTGGTGAACAAAGAAACCGATTCAAACGAGCATATGAGCTGGATCGACCAGGCGATTGCGGCTTGTAAGGCCCCGGTCTTGGATTGCTTCAGAGTTCGCTTTCACTTGGATTCACGACATTCAGACAATATTGATTCCTGGATTAGGTTTGCCCTGGAATGAAGACTGCAGGCGCTCGAATTGGTCATGCTTTCCGACCGCATCCGCGCTATATGTTTCCCAGCTTTACATGTGGGTAGATAACTCTACCCATAATAAAATAAAATAATTCATATAAAGTCAAAAGGTGGGCTACATACATAAACATTTATACTACTCTATTATAATACAACTTCATAATTAATAAATTCTCTATACCAACCCTTCAAAATCTGATTTGAAAATGTTATTTACAAACTAAACGTAGTAAACCATTTTGAGACTGCTGCTGGTCCCCCTCTCCGGTTAAGGTGCATAAAGTATATTCCGACAAGTAATAACTATCATGATCTCCGCCCCTACTCCCGATTTCATGAATGAGTGAAAGGCTTGCACACTGAAAGCGCCCCCTAGACTTATCGAATTTATGTATCGACAGGCACCCCGCCCCATTGAGCCTTGTTCTCTCACCCCTTATGCACTCCTCCTCCCAGCTCCAGACCCATATTTCACTTTTCAGGGATTGGACAAAGATAGAACACATTCCAAAGTTCTTTTTCATTATCTCAATATCAAGAACAATCATTACTTTGAGGTTATTTATGATTTTACAGGCGATCCGTACAATACCTTTATTTCCAGAGATAACTTGTCTGAAGCATCTCACATTGTGTGTTCACTCAGTTTAACAGCAATACTAGACTCCAGCTTAACTTCCTTTATTAATAAAAGTCCTTCATTACAGTGGTTAACAATCAAGGTAAACACTCCAGTAGATTGCTCCGCAATATTTTTTTCTTTCTTATTTCTCTTAATAGTTAATTAATGCGGGAAGATATTTTATATTCTTCTCCAAAATACTTACTATGATTAACAGGGAATTAAGGTTTGATTTGTTGTACACGGACTAATTGTAAGAAGTCGAGACTTCTTTTTCACAGATGAGTCTGTTTGGCGCTCGAGTAAAGAACAATTTCCCAAGTACTTTCAAGTTTCACCCATCCCTTAGAGTCATGGAACGGAGAGGCTTTGAGAGGTCGACAAATGACATTGAGCTGGCATTGTATTTGCTCGGTATAGCTACTTTTTTCCGAAAAGCTTATAATCGATCTGCACCATGCCTCCCTGGACGGATCCTATGCTTTCCAGTAGACTGCAAGACTGGAAGGGGTGATAAATCGCGTTTTAGAGCTTCGCTCACTGTTGGCTCCAGAAGTTGAGCTGGTTGAGAATTTGCTTGAGGATTCCCAAGAGGCTTTTATAGATTAGCAATCAATATAAATGATGAAATGATATATTTCTTTTCTAGAAACAAATAAAAATGTTTATGTTACAATGACTAGTTCATTAGACATAATTAAATAAACTGATATAGATGCATGAAGAATAAGTGTCCATCTTACAATTGAAAACTCAACTAAAAAATAAAAGGAAATAGTAAGTAATAAAGAAACGAAAAAAATAGTAAGTCTGAATGAATAAAAGGAAATAATAAGTAATTAAATCAAGTCCTTATAAAAGGACATAAAAGTTCTTCAAAATTGAATAAATTTAAAAATAAAAGGGAAATAATTTTTGGTCAAATACAAAAAGTAAATAATAAGCAATTAATCATTAAATAACAAAGTACTATTAATTAAGAAAGAAACTATGGATGGAAATTTTTTGGAGAAATAACAAAGAAATAAAAAATAAATTGCCACCTTCCGATTTGAATAAATTGGAAAATAAAAAAGGAAAAACAATTATGATCAATTAGAAAAATCGGACGACAAATGCATGAATAATAAATGCCCACCTTACAATTGAAAACTATATATAATAATTGTTTTGGACGAATAACAAAGAAAGAAAGAAAGAATAAATTGCCGCCTTTTGATTTGAATAAATTGGAAAATAGAAAAGAAAAAATTTATAGTAGATTAGAAAAAACAAACAATAAATGCACAAAGAATAAATGTGCACCTTAGAATTGAAAATACAACTAAAAAAATAAAAGGAAATAGTAAGAAATACATAAACGAAAAATCGTAAGTTCCGATCGAATTAAAAAAGAGAGTAAGTAATTAAACTAACTCCTTGTATAAGGAAATAAAAGTCCTTCGAAATTGAATAAATTTGAAAATAAAAGGAATATAATTTTTGGTCAAATACAAAAAGTAAATAGTAAGTAACTAGTTATTAAATAACAAAGTGCTATTAACTAAGAAAGAAAAACTATGGACAAAATTTTTTTGGAGGAATAACAAAGAAAAAAAATAAATTGCCACCTTTTGATTTGAATAAATTGGAAAATTAAAAAGGAAAAAAATTATGATCAATTAGAAAAATCGAACAATAAATACACAAATAATAAATGTCCACCTTACAATTAGCAACTATATATACAGAGGCTCACATTATAAACAAACCACATTATATCTAAATTTCAAACTCAGATTTGGAATACGTCTAAAATTTGGCATATATTTAATTTTCAGTTCACTGGCTTCCGCTATGAAGCACCTAAATAAGTGAGTTCTCACTAATTTCAACAAATTTTCAAATTCGATGATTTGGTTTATGTAAGTGTAGTTTGATCATTGATTAAATTAAATTGTTTTGTTCTTTTTGATGATTCTACAAGAGAAAGGCATCAAGTGATAACCAATATTCCTTTCTTGACGAGCTATCTCTAGATAAAGAGGGTTTTAAAATTAAAGTATATGTGTCTTGAGTATGGGATACCTTAAATATAAATATAAATTAAAATAAATAATTTATTAGTACATACGTGGTTTTGGTGATGAGAAGGTGCGTGAGTCTCTCCCTATAATTTTTACTCTAGTCTATATATAACCAAAATTTACTTGGGTGCATAATACATTCTTTAAATAAAATTTCAAAAATATGGAAAAAGAAAATTAAAAAACAAAGATAATAATTAAAAACTTTTAATAAATGCAATTAATATATCTTAATCACCTACTCACCATATAATAATTCAAAGAAAATAAAAAGCATATGGAAAAAATTAAAAACAAAGAATAATAATTAAAAATATTTACTAAGTGCAATTAAATGTACCTAAATTTCTTACTAAATACAATTAAGAGAAAATTTTTGGTGTAATTACTTAATTATACATAATTGATAAATGTATATAAATAATTAAATTACAGTGACATTTATAAAAATTGAGTCTAGCTTATAGAAATTGAAATAAAAATTTTGATATTCTTACGGAAATTAATGAGTGTATATATATTTATCATAAAAACCAATCATATATATGTACGAGCATATTGGAAAATACTAAAATTTAACGTGATAAAAATAACAATCTTTATCAAGAAGGAAAATTCCTTGAATTTTGAAAAATAATATAAAAGAATAAAAATATTTAAAATAATATAATTATATATAACACAAATTAAAATTGCGAAAGAAATTAAATAAATTTACAGGGCATAATAAGAACGTTAATTATAAAATTATAATTGAACTATTCAAAAGCATTCATGCTACTCTAATAAAAATTATTGTTGAAAATCGACTGTTCAGAATTTTTATTTTCAATAATAATAATAATACTAATAAGTAAATTAATATCTTAAACTGTGATAATTATTATTCATATAAAATATAAATATATACAAACCCGTGCAATGCACGAAATAAAACACTAGTATATATGTATTCTTTTACTAGTTATTAGAATTTTATTTCATTATATCAGGCTTATAGACTTTTTTAATAAGTGACAAAAAGTCTTACAAGCTTCCGTATGAACCATTTGAGTTGTTCACACATCGCAAAGGCAATTATTTGAAATCATTTCGTGAGTATTTTTTGATTATTTTAAACTATTAAATTTTTTAATGTCATGTAATAAAACGTGACATTCTTGAAAATTTTCTACAATTCTAAATAACAAAATTTGTGAAGCTTTTCACGTTGTCCTTCCTTACATTCCAAAGTTCCTATACATTATCGTTCATATTATTGATCATATCATTGTCGTGTTTATAATTAATATTGTTGACATTGTTTTTTGTGACATTACAGATGATACGTAGGATACCATTACAGATGATACGTGGGATACCATTGCTTCCTAAAATGACTTGTTTAAAGCATCTCATATTGCTCATTTACTCATTTAATTGTACTATGGTTTAACTTTGACCTTGATCTAAAAAGCTCCTGCTATAAGGTTCTTAAAGTTGGAGGTAAACCATCTCTCTCTATCTCTCTCCAGGGGATGGGACATACATGTGAGGGCCGATCATATACGTTCTATATGAGTGCACCTCTTTCTCTTTGGAAATCTCATTCTAAGGAGGGGAGAAATGTAAAGACAAAAGAGTATTTTCAAATTTATGGCGATTGTTTGGAAAGGTTTGCACCAACTTGGGCTTTAATAAGAAATGGGTGAAATTTCAAGAGAGCGCAAGATGGAACTAACAATTTAAAGAGAAAATAGTTAGGGAATTGAAAAGTGAGGTGGGTATGTATCAAAAAGACACAATTGGTAGCCCTAGGAGCAAAAACACTTTGAGAAGTCTCATAGTTTTTATTGTGGATAATAGTCTTATTAATTATAGAATTTAATGAGTATAAAATAATTATAAATTGTTTTATTGTTATATTTCAAAAGATGTCTATTTTGATGAAAAGATGCATTTAGAAAGCATGATTAGTTTAAGATGATTTAATCTATATGAAAATGAACATGCGGTTATATTTCACTTAGTTAGACACAAAAATGGATGTAAATGCATACAGTTCAAAGTTTAAAGGGTATTTTGGAAAATAAAATGTGGAGAAACACAAAGTGAGCTCCCAACTTTCATATATGTAATAGATAACAAATTTATTTTCATAATCAAAGGATCTTTAAGTTTAAATATGGTTTGCTGTATTTATTTTTTCTTTGTCATAAATGGATGCAAGAGACCGAAAATCAAAGCTAAAGATGAGACGATTTTACAAGTTCTCTCACCCATCCCTTGAAACCAGAAACCTTGAAATTATCAAACCATAAGGGAGTGAACTTACTAACCACTAGACATTGCCTTTGGTGGTGTTCGACTAATAACATCAAGCTTGCGTTGTACTTGCTCTGCATAGCTAATTCACTTGAAAATCTTATAATCGATCTACATGATGTATATTCAGATCTATAATATACTTTTGATGATCTTGAAAATGAATTAGAAGAGACAACTATAAATAAGGCATGGGAGCTTCGTAAAGTGGTGACTCTTGAAATTTAGTTGATTGTAAGTTGAATTTGATTAGCATTGGCTTTTTGTGAGAGAATAAGTAACAATTTAGCTATAAATTGTTGGTTTCATTTACATTGCAACTAGATGTTTATAAATATTGTTTATTTGTACAATCTTTCATAATATAATAATTTGCTTGTTACAGATTCTTATCTATTGTTTATGAGGTCGCAAAAAGTTCTTTATTGTAAATTATGTTGTTCATTCACAACTTACAACATTATTTTCGATATCTAGGAGAAATCAATGGTCACGTGTTTACCCTTAATAGTGATTGTTGTGATTTCATAAATAAATTCATGTTAATAGGTATTCAAACTAATTATTGAACATTTTAACTTTAGAATATGTTCTCTATATATAAAGTGAAATGCAATCAATAAGCATTTCATTTTTAACTTTCTTATTTCAACTATGTACCTGACACAGAGAAATATTTCAAATGACTTATTAGATTCATGGTGCCTCCCGGAGCACCTCGAATTCGAACTATGGATCATCATTCTTCGATTTAAGAAGCTTTTAGTAGAGCTTCTTAATACGCCTTGAATCGAGAGTCTCGTCTAGGGATATAGGCAATCCACTAGTAGCGAAGTATTATCTAGCTATATCAACATCTTCAATTTTCTCGAATTGGATGCGCCTCATCGCACAAACTTTTATCTTTGGTTGGCATTGTCATCCTCAAGCTCAGCCATGCGGAAAGTGATATCCTCCATCTCATCATTTAGCGACTTTAGTTGGTCCATTTGGTTCATAGCTTTGCCTTGGCTAATGAGATCCAAAAGACAACTTGCTCTACCATTTTGCCTACTGAGCACAGCCTGCAAGCTATCAAGATAGCGGAGGGCCAAAGTCTCGTCATAAGGCTCTTTTTTCTTTCCTTTGAGATGTTCAAGAGTTCGCTCAATAGAAGAGTTGTGGATAAATTGCGCTACGTATTGAAGAAACTTTCTTTTATAACAAAAGTAATAAGCAAAATGTACATGCATGATTCTCTTATGATCAACATGCCTATAGCAATAGTCAGACAAGTATAATCTAGCTATATTGGCATCTTTAATTTTCTCGATTTGGATATGCCCTATCGCACAAACTTTTGTCTTTGGTTGGCAATGTCATCCTTAAAGTCAACGATGCAGCGATTGATATCCTCTATCTCATCATTTAGCGAGTCTAGCCAATCCATTTGATTAGTAGCTTTGGCTTGGCTAATGAGATTAAGGAGACAACTTCATGCATTTTGCCGACCGAGCACATCATGCAAGCTATCAAGATGGCTGAGGGCCAAAACCTTGTCATAAGTCTCTTTTTTTTTTTCTTTTGAGATGTTCAGGAGTTCGCTCAGTAGAAGAGTTGTGGATCAATTGTGCTATAGAATGAAGAAATTGTTTTCTTTTAAAACAAAATTGATGAGCAAAATGCACATGCATGATTCTCTTATGATCAACATGCCCATAACAATAATCAGTCAAGTATGATCTAGCTGTATCGGCATCTTTAATTTTTCCCATTTGAATGTGCCCCATTGCACAAACTATTGCCTTTGGTTAGGAATGTCATCCTTAAGTTCGACAATGCGGCGAGTGACATCCTCCATCTCATCATTTAGCGAGTCTAGCTGATCCATTTGATTCGTAGCTTTGGCTTGGCTAATGAGATCCAGGAGACAACTTGCTACATTTTGTCTATCGAGCATAGCATGCAAGCTATCAAGATGGTAGAGGGTCAAAGCCTCGTCAAAAGGCTCTTTTTTTTTTTCCTTTGAGATGTTCAAGAATTCGCTTAATAAAAGAGTTGTAGATCAATTGCGCTAGAAATTGAAGAAACTGCTTTCTTTTATAACAAAATTGATGAGCAAAATGTACGTGCATGATTCTCTTATGATCAACATGCATATATCAATAGTCAGCCAAGTATGATCTAGCTATATTGACATCATTAATTTTTTCAATTTGGATGTCCCTTATCGCATAAACTTTTGTCTTTGGTTGGCAATGTCATCCTCAAGGTCAACGATGCGGTGATTGATATCCTCGATCTCATCATTTAGCGAGTCTAGCCGATCCATTTGACTCGTAGTTTTGGCTTGGCTAATGAGATCCAGGAGACAACTTGTTGCATTTTGCCTACTGAGCATAACATGTAAGCTATCAAGATGGCGAAGGGCCAAAACCTCGTCATAAGGCTCTTTTTTCTTTCCTTTTGAGATGTTCAAGAGTTCGCTCAGTAGAAGCATTGTGGATCAATTGTGCTGCGGATTGAAGAAACTGTTTTCTTTTATAACAAAATTGATGAGCAAAATGTACATGCATGATTCTCTTATAATCAACATGCCCATAACAATAGTCAGCCAAGTATGATCTAGTTATATTGGCATCTTTAATTTTCACGATTTGAATGTGCCCCATCGCACAAACTTTCGTCTTTGGTTGGCAATGTCATCCTCAAGTTCAACGATGTGGAGAGTGACATCCTCCATCTCATCATTTAGCGAGTCAAGACGATCTATTTGATTCGTAACTTTGGCTTGGCTAATGAGATCTAGGAGACAACTTGCTGCATTTTGCCTACCGAGCATAGCGTGCAAGATATCAAGATGGCGGAGGGCCCAAGCCTCGTCAAAAGGCTATTTTTTCTTTCCTTTTAAGATGTTCAAGAGTTCACTCAGTAGAAGAGTTGTGGATCGATTGCGCTACGGATTGAAGAAACTACTTTCTTTTATAATAAAATTGAATACAAAATTGATGAACAAAATGTACATAAATGATTCTCTTATGATCAACATGCCTATAGTAATAGTCAGCCAAATATAATCTAGCTATATTGGTATTTTTAATTTTCTCGATTTGGATGTGCCCTATCATGTAAACTTTTGTATTTGGTTGGCAATGTCATCCTTATTGTCAACGATGTAGCGATTGATATCCTCCATCTCATCCTTTGGTGAGTCTAGCCGATCCATTTGATTCGAAGCTTTGGCTTGGCTAATGAGATCCATGAGACAACTTGCAGCATTTGCCTTTAGAGCACAACATGCAAGCTATCAAAGATGGCGGAGGGCCAAAACCTCGTCATAAGTCACTTTTTTCTTTCCTTTTGAGATGTTTAAGAGTTCACTCAGTATAAGAGTTATAGATCAATTGTGCTACAAATTGAAGAAATTGCTTTCTTTTATAACAAAATTGATGAGGAAAATGTACATGCATGATTCTCTTATGATCAACATGCCCATAGCAATAGTCAGTCAAGTATGATCTAGCTATATCGACATCTTTAATTTTTTCGATTTGAATGTGCCCCATCACATAGACTTTTGTCTTTGATTGGAAATGTCATCCTCAAGTTCAACAATGTGGCGAGTGACATCTTTCATCTCATTATTTAGCGAGTCTAGCCGATCCATTTGATTCGTAGCTTTGGCTTGGCTAATGAGATCTAGGAGACAACCCGTTGCATTTTGCCTACCGAGCATAGCGTACAAGCTATTAAGATGGTGGATGGTTAAAACCTCGTTTGAAGGCTCTTTTTTCTCTCCATTGAGATGTTCAAGAGTTCACTCAGTAGAAGAGTTCTAGATTAATTGTGCTACGCATTGAAAAACTGCTTTCTTTTATAATAAAATTAAATACAAAATGGATGAGCAAAAGGAACATGCATGATTCTCTTAGGATCAACATGCCCATAGCTTAAACTTTTGACTTTGGTTGGCAATGTTATCCTCAAGTTTAGTAGTGCAAAGAGTGATATACTCTATCTCATCATTTAGTGAATCTATCCGGTCCATTTGGCTCATAACTTTGGCTTGACTAATGAGATACAGAAAAAAAACTTGCTCTTGCATTTTGCCTAACGAGCACTGTCAGAACTCCATTTCGGTCCACCGGCTCCAAAGTGACAAAATCGTCACTTTGTCACCCCGTATGAGGGAAGTATTTCTAGCGAATTGCTCGAGCATTCATGGCCTTTGAAAAAGTGACATTTTTTCTAATTTAACATCAATTTTATAAAAATATTTTTACGGGGTGTTTTTGAATTTCGCGCGCGTCGACGTCAATTTTCAAATCCGGGAAGAAAACTCAATGCCGGAAAATATTTTATTGCATAACAGTGATCCGTAAATTTTTCTGAACACAATGCCGGTCCCGGATCAATTTTTGGTCATCAAATTGCAAAGACAAGAATTTTGATTTCTACGCACGTTTAAAAAAAAAGTCATAGTCGGTCAGAACCGGTCAGAGCCGGTCCGACCGACTAATTTAAAAAAAAAAGGGAAAGTCAAAGTTTGACTTTCCCTGCCACCCTTCCCCTAGCTTCTTTCGTTTCCTGTTCTTCTTCTTTCCTTTTTTTCTTTTTTTCTTTCCTTCTTCTCAGGATCAAATCTGCCAATCTCCGGCAAAAATATCTCGCCGATTTCGATTCCCTTTCCTTCTTCTTCTTCTTCGCGAAACCCTGGCAAGAGGCGGGGGACGAAAAAAAACAAAAAAAACCTAGCCGCCGGGGGGGTTAAAGATCCTAAAAAAAACGGAATGAGGAGGCTCTAAAAAATAAACCGGGGAGAACTCCCACAGCTCGGGCCTGGAATCTCCTTCAGCTCACACGCGAAACAAAAAAAACCTTAGCTCGGCCTCTTCTCCCTCTGCTCACCTGGATTTTTCCCCGATAACTCCCACGCCCATAACTCCCGGATTCCCTCGGTTTATCCTCCCTCTTCGACTCATGCCATTCCCTCCGTCCACTGGCATGTCAACCGGTGACCTTGAGGCCGTCTCCAATGACTACCCGGAATTTGAAATCGCGACACCCGAACCACCGGAGCCGCCCATACCATCTCCATCTCTCTACTTCGTTTCATTTTTTTTAAAAAAATTTCTAACCGGGTCTGATTGTCTTTGCCGGGTCGAAGCAGATACACGCCGGATCAGAATTACCCTCGACCACCTCTGGTCGCCTCTCGAAAGCCCGAAGCATTGTTGTCCGCCTGGGCCAGCCGCACGAACCAGCGAGCTCCCGTTCCAGGCGTTTCCATTCCAATCGGATCTGTCTAGACCGTTCGGATACCCGACTTCCCATAATCTCCTTTTTTGTCGAAATCAGGTAGCACTCGGCCCAGATCCCATTCAATTCGGCCCAATCCAGCCCGGATCTCAGCCCAGTTCAGTTCAGCAGTCCGTTCGGCCTAGCAGCCCACTCGGCCCAGTTCGAATCTCATAGGCCCAGTTCAGTCCATCGGCCCGGTTCGGCCCAATTCCCTAGCAGCCCAATTCGTCCAAAATCTCCTCTATTTACAGAACTGCCCACGTTCTTTTCAAACGAGGTAAAT
The DNA here is from genome assembly GCF_007655135.1 of Punica granatum. Taxonomy (NCBI): domain Eukaryota; kingdom Viridiplantae; phylum Streptophyta; class Magnoliopsida; order Myrtales; family Lythraceae; genus Punica; species Punica granatum. The sequence goes on along the minus strand of NC_045130.1, from coordinate 26,899,973 downwards.
TCTCGACTTAGTGGCATGTTTAGGACTCCATTTCTGAATATGAATGCTTTCTTGGATGGATATGATGTGAAATGAGCATTCTTGGGTTGCTTGGGTGATCGGATTTGTCCCGAACTCGATTTTACGAACTTTCTATTTTGTCTCATTTCAGTCCTGAGGATGCATTTTATTTTTTTTAGATCTGCCCCGAATTTTAAAAATCGTTTCAGTCGAGTCCCGGCCATTTCTATTATTTTCCAATCAGTCCTTAAATTTTCCAGAATTTTAATCATTCTAGGAAACTTTTCAAGTTGTTTCAGTTTAGTCCCGGGGCTATTTTCCGCCTTTTTTCAGATCTGTCCCGAAATTTATAATTTTTTTAGTCAAGTCTTAGTCATTTTTACCATTTTTCAATCAGTCCCTGAATTTTTAGAATTTCTAAACCTATTTCGGGAATTTTCCATGTTGTTTCAGTTCACTCCCTAGGGCATTTTTTCACTTTTCAGATCAGCCCGAACTTTCAAATTCGTTTCAAAAAAATCCAGGGACATTTTCAGTAATTTTTACACAGTCCTTAATTTTTCCAGAATTTTCAAATCAGTGCCCCGAACTTTATCCGAATTTTCAAATTAGTCCTTGTTCTTTTAAAATTATTTAATTCAGTCCCTGGACATTTTCCAAAGACACCCAATACTTTCCTACTTGGATTCCCGATGTGTGTGTCCCGCTCAAATAATTTTGTTTCAATAATCATATGTATATAACATGACAATGTGTGTTCTTTTAAGTTTTTCTGCTTCCATGAGTCGATGTCGTTTTATCGATTCTGTCAATATTATGTTTGTTTATGTTTGTATGTTTATCATGATCATGGCGGCACCGATTGTATAAAAATATGTATGTTTATCGTGCTTGACGTGATAATGTGCTCTTGATCCGTGTTTGAATGATTTATTTTTCGTTTTAATCGAAACCTCATATGAATTGGTTTAATCATGCAAACTCGGCCTAAAATCAAAATTTTAAATTTTAAGACTATTGGAAATTAGAGTTTATCGGGCGATCAATTAATGGCTATTCCGACGACTCGAAATCCGTAGACTAAAGCATTCGGCAAATTTCTAATTAACCTAAAATTCTACATACGGGATAATCGGGACGTTAAACTTGACTAAATTAAATCACTTGACTTTTTTAAATAAATTGTACGAACCGATTAACAATCTGTAATCACGCTGATAGTTCAAGAACTGTTAGCCATGCCCTTTTCAAATTCACAATTTCAAAAGCACCGAGATACGTGCAACGTAATCTTGATTTTCATGCACACACATATTTACAGATTCCGGGGCATGACTACTGGTTCTTGTCCTGCCGTAACCCTAGCGTAGGTTTGTGCATAGAATTGGTCAAAACATGGGAAAACAAATTAATCAAAAACTCGGCATAATCAAACATGGGCAAATAGTCAAGTAGAGGGTTAGGTTTCGGGTTTTAGGTGAAAATACTCTTAATCTGTAAAAGCCATATTGTCATGATACAAAATAATTTAAAAATAACCCACACATTCAGGACTTGACTACAAACATCATGTCTGTCGAGTCGGTTAAAATAATGCCGAATGCTACATACCCTATCCATCATCCCTTTTGTTTATTTTAAGGTAGGATTTGTATGCCAATATAACCTGGTTAATAATCAGTTAATTCACGTAAATTCGGCGATAACAAGAAACCCCATTGTTTGTTTATTTGAGCTTGCTTGTTACATTTTTGCACTTGTTTGTTATGCGGATCGAGCCCGATCCTTTAGGACTCGATTCACATTGGGTCCAACGCTCATAACCGTCGATCACGAGGTCCAACGCCCCCATACACCGAGTGCGTATTTAATTTAATTTTCGGTCTTTTCCAAAACCATACGGTGAGCATGAGCGAAATAATAGCCGAATGCGAACCGACCGGGATTTAGTCATTGTAGCTTGTCTTTTATTTATTTGAGAGAACAATGTAAGGGTTTATGATGTATATTTATTCATGTAATAATCCCGGTCGGAGAGTGGACGGTTCAAGTGTCTCTTCGAATTTACAGTGTCAAAACGTGCGAGTCGAATGCAACCCTAAATCATGCGGTAAATAAATAAAATAGCAAGTCTAGCAAGTTAGAGTACCGAAAGGGCGTGTGGGATATAGGCCCACATAATGATCAACTACGCTCCCTAAATAGCGAGACGGACGGTCTAACTAGCCGTATTGTTGAGCTGGAGGAAGACATTCAAAACCAAATCCTAAAATTTATACGATGAAAATACATCTTGGTCGAGAATCCTGAAGAAGTTAAAATCGCCAAATGATACTTGGCTGACAATGTATTGCCTATAGCCCAGATGAGACCCTCCTTTCAAGGTCTTGTAACAAGCTGAACAAGAGGCTTGTGCATGAGGAGAGTGAAAATTTCAAGATTCTCCTTGTGGAACCTTGAAATGTTTGCTTAGATTCAGTTGCATTGAGATGACAATAATTTGCTCATTAATTACATGCTAGTCATCCACCCGTGCTTTGCGCGGAATTATTATTTTTGATGGATTTTAGTTTATCATTTAATTTGATTAAATTTTAATAAGTTTATAATTTATTTCTTGATAGCTTTCAAATAAACATTTAATATAAAAATATTTATTAAATATAATGCGTTGAACTATTAACTTTCTTAAAATACTCAAATATCTAAATTCATATATTTTTAAATAAATTGATCTAATCTAATTAATAAGTTTATTTTAATTAAAATTAAGTAGATAATTAGAATCATAATTTTTCAAAAGCTTTTCAATTTTTAACTTCAAAATTTTAAATGGCACTTTGATTTTTAAATCTTACATCTTCTAAATAATAATAAATCAATCATAAAATATAAAATTTTGAACTAAAATAATTTAAATTTACTTAGAATTTTAATTAAAATTACTTACTTTTTGATAATAAGACAATTTAATTTTGAAATGTATTTAGTTTTTATATGAAAATTAAAACTAATTTACTAAAAAGCTCTTTACATTTTCGAGTAAGTAGTTAGTTGTCAAAAGCTTCATTTTTAGTTTTAACTTAAATTTGTAAATTATATCACTTTAATATACTAGCTTAAAATTCAATATATTTTTATATAAGATTGTCAAGCATATAACTTTAAATAATTTCAAAATTCATGATATTGAATAATTAGTTTCATTTCTAATTATAATATAACAATTTAAGTTTATTTTAAGTTTAACTTGAACTTATTATTATTACCCTTGTAAATTGTTTCTCCAAGCTGCCGCTCATATTTATCTTTACATAGTATAATTTAAATAATGAAGTTGAGACCAAACATAGTGGGAAATAATAATAATAATAATAATAATAATAATAATAATAATAATAATAATAATAATAATAGAGATATCGAAGGTATAATATCAATTAGGAATAATAAATTCCTTTTTCGATGTGATTAGGAATAGGAAATGAATAACAACAATAACAATTCTTATATTTCAATACTATTAAAAAATATTCTATATTTAAAAAATATTCTATTATATCAATATATAATAAGGAATATTCATTCAATTTTAAAATAAAAAATTAGCCTATATGAGAGATAATCGCAGACTATATATTACAATAAGAAATATATATATATATAAATACATTTATATTATATATAAACATGTTTTAATATATATATTTATTTTAATACTAATATTTGTGTACTTAGATGCCAAATATTATATAGATAATAAATCTTATAAATTTCAAAAATACTTCATTATGTCGATAACTTATAAAAATTATTATTTTTAAAATTCAAATATTCAAAACATATTTAATATTGTGAGATCATCAATAATTTATCTGAAAATTAGAAAATATTCTGTTTTATTTTGATTTTGTCAAAAAAATATCTTTTACAATTTAAAAATAGTTTTTATTAAAAATTACCATAAAAATAAAAAAGTGGAAATTGAAGTTTATTATACTATATCTTTAAATATTTTACAAAAAAATATTTTATTAAAAAATTAATATAAAAATAAGAAAACTAAAAAATCCGAGAAAATTTCATTCAAGAAACCGAGCATTATAATCACCATAGTTTCACTCTATAATCGGATTTATTTTTTCATTTTGGAACATTTATTTCATAAATACATGAATGATGAAATCTTAATGATTCATAAATTATGAATTTTATTGTTGTGTTCCCTATGTGTTTGCACCTTTATACAAAGAAATTTTAAAAGTCATCATAAAATAAAATAATAAAAGTTTACTTGAATTTAACGCACTGCCAGATATTCATCCAAAATATCTTTTATTCTTTAATTTACATTAATTTTTTTTTCTATGAAATGTTTTCTGAGTAACTCAAAGTTGACACTAACAATGTGTAAACACCGAAGCGAGGAATGTTGGGCCACCTGCAAGCCAAATTTGAATACTCAAAACAATACACTTCTATGGATTAACGCATGTAAATCTTATGTCTACTGTAGAAGATTCAAATTCTGCAGTATATAACACACAGAATCCATAGACTAACTCTCATAGCTCAAAGAGTACCTTAATTGACAGAAAGTGCTTAACACTGCGTTTGATTTGTAAGTAATATTTTTAAATCAGATTTTGAAGGGTTGGTGTAGAGAATTTATTAATTATGGAGTTGTATTATAATAGAGTGGTATAAATATTTATATATGGGGCCCACCCTTTGACTTTATATAAGTTATTTTGTTTTGTTGTGGGTAGACTTAAGTTAAAGTAATATTTTAAAATCTTACTTATAAAACAAATGAGACATAAGTTGTCTCCGTCTGAACGTCTTGGAGTTGAGCAAGTGATTTTGAAGACGATTTTCCTATTTATAATTACAACAAAGAATCTTTAAAATTTGTAATTTGATTTTTTGACAATTTCGTAAGATTCTAATTTCCAAAATATTTTTGGGTAAATAATTTGGTAATATTTTATTGACATTTTTATAACTGAGAATAATTAATTTCAGAAGATTTTGTTTAATTTTGAAAGATATTATTAATTTTGAAAGATTTTTAATTTTAGAAGATTTTGTTAATTTTATAACAGAAAATTAAATTAAAAATTTTAAAAACTCAAGAAAGGAAGAAAATTTCATTCAGAAACGGAGCGTTCTGATGTCATCTGGTCGGGTCCACCTTGTCCTTACTTTCATATATATTAATCGTGAAACTAGTGTGCTCTATGGGATAGTTCCACCAATTTAAAAAAATGTATAAAATTAAAAATTAAAAAGAAATATTACTTAGAGAATCAAAAGTGAAACAAAAGTAATAAAATAAACAAACAACCTTCGCATTTTATAGTAGTATAAAGATAGTAGTACATTTCGAGAGATGAAACTTATATCACCAATCTTTAAAAAAATATGAAAAATAAAAAATTAGAGAAAAATCAAACCATAATTGTCCAAAAAAATCTTTGGACCTGCAACATCTCACGGGTGCTTTCCCAGTGATTCAATCAATTTTCAATCGATTAACCGAATGTTGCGTTCTGACATGGCAGCGCCCAATGGCGACAACTGAAATGCCTCCTTTCACTCATTCCTCCCATTCCCTGCAGAATAAAGAAGAAAAACGAATGGCGGATCCCTCTCGTCCAACCGGAGAATACAGCGCCGGAGCAGCTGGCGACGAGAACCGTCTAAAGTACGCTTACGATGACGGATTCATCCCTGAGAATCTGCCTCCCGACGAGGACTCCACCGTCTCTCCCGGCTCCGCGTCCGACTCCGAGCCAGAGTGCCCTGATGGCATCGCAGTCAATCTGGCGGCGAGTCTCCGCCTGTTCTGTGACTCGATGCGGACTATCGAGCAGGTGGAGATGGAGATGGCCAAGGCGAGGGAGGCGTCGAGGGTGGAGGTGGAGCGGAGGCGGGGAGAGCTTGATTTGGAGCTGACTCGGATGGTGGCTCAGTCTCAGCTGCAGATTGCGGCTGTAGTCGCTGCGGGGAAGAGCGGGCGGTGCAGGAAGAGGAAGCGAGGCGGCGGGGAGGATTCGGACACGCCATCGGTTTCGGCCAGAAGGTAAAGTTCCGACCGGTAGAATGGACTCTGTCTGAATTTCAGGGGGTTCTGATCTGATCTGGTCTGACCTGATCAGTTTGGTTTCAAAACGCAGGGAAGGAGCTGTGCTGCTGACTTTACTCCAATCCAATCTCTTCATGTGAACTGGAGATGATGACATTCTCATCCCCACAGGGTACGACATACTTCAATACGACAAATCTGCGGATTTTCGATCGTAACTCTGTTACTTTTCCGACTGTATTTTGATGTTTGCTATCGGACTGAAGTGATCTGCAATCAATAAATGTGGACCGGAGATGTTAATATGGCAATTCTAGCTGAACGAGTTTACTTTGCTATGGTGCCAACTATTCTTGAAGGTAGAATGCAACACGAATTTCCTTCACCTGAATTCGATTCGTCGAAGAGTTCATCAGAACCTTTGATGCACATCCATTTTCATTTGAGAAGGGAAAATCAGGTCGTCTTCACAGCAATCGGGCTCGTGCCACACGAAGCCGCTGTACGTTCTGCAAACATCAACAAATCAGAAGCAAGCAATTCACGTGTACTTAAATGTGAAGACATAGAGGAACTTCAGTAAAATGGGGATGCCCGAGCTGGTGACTCCGCCGGAGATAATAAACGACGGGGGGGCACTTTCTTGTTCTGATAGTACCTCGGCTACTGACTCATCTGCCCAAACCTTTGGCTCTCCCGTAGGTCGCATCGAACTTTAACAATCCCATACCAGAAAACCAATTCGACAGAAGTATGCTACAATTCATCGGTGTTCGATTAGCGCTGTAGAAGTACCCTACAATAAACTATCGGAAGAATTTACATAAGTAAAATTATTGCGTGTGAACATAAACAAAAATTTTTATTAAATAGAAAGTCGGTCAATTTTGCATTGACTTGGATGAACAGAAGGCAAGGCTGTAATCGAAATTTGTTTCGATAAAATGGTCAGTGTGATCTCAAAACCGGGAGATATGAAAATAAGTAAATTACAGACAAATCAGATCGTTCATAATAATATATTCATTCTTTGACATAGTTAGATAAATGTGTTTATTAAGTTTAATAATAAGCTTAGCACATGTTTTAAAGTGCCACTTATTCCGCATGAAGGTCTCAAATTTGCTGCCTGTGCTAATCGTCGAACTTGAAATGTCAGAAACTAAAAATGATAACTGAGGGAGAGCTTCTTCAACACCAGAGGAAGAGATCCAAACGCCTGCTTTCATAAACAGCAAAGGCAAAAGCAAGAATCTATCACACAGATTTATAAATCGTAATTGCATTTGCTAGCGAATTTTCAAGATATCGAACGAGTGGCTCTACAAAATGAAATCAATAAATAAACAGCAAGATTCTATATTTTAGTGCAGACTACCAAGAATCCTACATAATAAATTTAGTACAAGAAGTCATCGATAAACAAATAGAGCTTATCTACCGTTTGAGCCAAAAAAGATTTTCCAGAAACATCAAACAATAAAATAATCTTCACTGTAATAGTAATTGACCAGAACAAATAAAATTTATGATAGGATTTTATAGAAATGGACCTTCAAAAGAAATGCCACCCTAATAATAAAATAATTTCATGGAAAATATAATTGTAGATGCTTAGGTCGTGTATTCAGTAATACTTACCAGCTCACTAGGATTCTGCAAAGAAAGGAGTTAGATCTTTCGGGGGTTCGATCCAAATACTCTCGGAAGAGTCTTCATCTCCCCAGTAATATCCCTGCTTGCGCGGATGATATCTGCTCCCACTGAGAGAGTACCATATGCAACACTTCCCATATAAACGAAGTTTAGAGAAGTAAATACTGTTGGTCGTAATCCCTGAAAGATCAGTCATGGCACGGGATGTCAAGTAATTTGCAAAAAGTGTCGCTTCTATGGGACTTTTCACTTCTTCTCACCTGCTGTTTCTCCGATCCAACCTGAACACATGCTGGTTTTGACGGCAACATGTATAAACAACTAGGATATCTCCTTTATTATGCACGGCCATAAATTTCCCCTTCCACGAATTTCTTGCAAATAAGTCATTGGGACATTTAGGTGGAGTCACGAGGACTCCCCAGGTACGCTCCTTGGGATCAAAAACCCCGAGCCAACCCTTGGGACAGAGGCAATAGAAAACTCCATTGCTGAAGACAAGTCTATTCCACATTGTGCTCCCAAAGGGTAACCTGCTGCTGTAATTGACTCTAGTCCACTCTGTTGCCCCAGACTGACGAGTGCTAATAGCAACAATTGCAGGCCTAATTTCCTTCAGGCAAAAACTACACAGTTCGGAGATGTGGGGGCACAGGAGAAGGCAACCGTCTCATAGGACAACTACGCATGAACGGGTTAACGAAGAAGATAGAGTAATCACTAGGCCTGTACAGGAGCAGCCATCCGTCTTTTGTGTAACATACCCTCGATTCCTGCAACTCTGGCAGCTCGCGGGAATAAGCCTCACGGTGTGATGGGTCGTAGAAATAACAAAGGTTACCACGCTCGGGGAAGTACATGATCCATGGAGACTGATTAACTGTCCGAATAGAAGTGGTGGCCGATTGCCATCTCTTACAAACAACTGAAGCACGAATGTTATCACGTAGATTGAGGTGCGAGAATATCAACACCAAAAGTTCAGGAGGAAGGTAGGACCAAGTCTGCATCTCCAATTTTACCTTTTTCCCCTTTCTTGCTATTGCATTGCTTCACTTATGGTTTTAGCTAACCTAGAACAATTGAAGAAAAAGGGAAAGCAATATTGACCGGAACCAATCAAGGCTTACGTTCACATAGTAAGGAACCAACCGGTGGAATGCAATGCAAAGAATTAGAACATTAAGGAAGCGTGGCATGATTATGAATTTAGACTTGGAAGCACCACGAACATCAAATCGAGATGAACATTATGAATGTCCATCATTCACTTGAAACCAATGAGGCCGGACCAAATGTACATCATAAAACCACGAACCCCATAATGTGATTAAGAACATATCAGGTTCTTCCCAATAAATGAACCACTCAGATGGCAAAAGTTCACTCTTTGCGTTGAAAACGAACACCTTATAAATGGCCCCAAAAGAGCATAACACAGTATCAATACTTCAGTAAGCAGAACTCTTTTCATCCCGAGACAACACCCAGGCGGCCAGGTCGGGCCCATAAAAGAAAAAAAGGCCCAATTTCAAGAAATGCCCATTTTGCTTTTTACCACTTGAACCAGTCTTTGCTATCCCACCCTCTCTTCCATTATCTCGACTAACTCTCAAAGAATTAAACAGTGGGCCCAGCCAGACAGAATGACCCTTACCGTTTGTATACCCTAACCTAATCAACAGCAAGCAGCGGACAAACAGATGCGGGTTCGATCACCGAAACAGAGAAACCTTACTGTTTCAGCTTCTTTCTTCTTCTTCTGCTGGCCGCCTGTTGGTAAGAATAATATGAATTCCGGTGGAGGAGGAAGAGGCCGGCAACCTGACCAGTGATTTCAGAGAATTAGATTAGAATCATCATTTGACTGTTTTCGAAGTACGTTGGGAGAGTAGGATTAAAATTCGTTTAATTTTTATTATATTTTTAATAAATTCATTTTACTTATAATATATTATATTCGATTTTCGATAAATAAACGAGCGAAAACAATAAGTACGTTCACATTGTTATTTCGTTCTATTAGACAAATAAATTATTAACGATAAAGTAAATAATAAAATTATAAAGTAATACAATAATAAATGCGTTGCTTAACGCTGAAGTAAATAATAATATTGTAGAATAATATATTAATATATATATGTTTACTTAACGATGAAATAAATAATATTAATATGCATGTTTATTTTTCTATAAGCTTTACAACAAATTAATTTTCATGAATTTCGTTGTAAAATTGATTGGTAGCATACTCGATCAAGCGGGTGATTTTCTCGACTATTACGTATTCCATTCTACCCTTTCCGGGGTAAATGTTCGGATCTATTATGGCATAATCTTTTAGGATTTATGATAGTATGGGTACATACAGATTCTATACTACCCATATTTGCATTTTTTATATATATTTTAATGGAAAAAATAATAAACTTTTAAATGATTTTGTCACATGTACTTAGTTGAAAGTTAAGTAATGTATAAATTTCAAATTATTTTCCATAAATTACATAATGTGTTGTTTATTGCTGCTTACCAAACATATGTTAACTCTGACGTTACTCAAGGAGAATGATTATTAGCTTCATTAATTGCTTCAATTTAATTTTTATTGACTATAGAACATTAATTATCTTATTACTTTAAAAATGATTAATCTCACGTAATTTTTCCCATTAACTAACCTATATTAGCTTAAATGCCACAATAAAAATATTTTCATAATAACATTAATAATCGTGCGAAGCATGGGCCGTCCCAGTGATTAAGAAATGATGATCAATTGCGAAATCATAGCCCGCCGTCCCAGAATACTTTTGCCCAAGGGATCATAGGGAAAAATTCATTTTTAATACTCAATTTTTATTTACCTTTTCGTTTTCATCCTAAACTTCTATCTTCGTTACATAATTTGATTGTTTTAGTCCTACCTTAAATTTTTCCATCAAAAAACTAATTTTTTGTCAAAAATATTTTAAAATATATAATCTAATTACTAATTAAATTTGAAAATACAAAAAAAAATTAAAAAGAGAGATCCCAGTCCCCGCCGGTGGCTACCCCTCTGCCTCTGAGGTCGCTTGTGGTTTCTGTGGCCGCTGGCAACCTTGGAAAGGGAGGGCTGGCCACCGGCGAGGCTCCCCTCCACTAGAATCGAGAGATCCCAATTGTCAACGATCACCCCTCCCCCTCTGAGATCGCCTGTGGCCACCCCTTCCCTTTCGAGGTCACTGACGGCCTCAAAGGCCACAAGCAATCTCGGAGGGGGAGAGGTCGCCGCTGGTGGGACCCTCCACCCCCAAAATATTTTTATTTTCATTTTTTCTTATTTTTTGTATTTTGAAATTTGTTTTTAATTAATTATATATTTAGAAATATTTGAATGGAAAAATAATTTTTTTGACAAAAAATTAACGGTAGGACTAAACCGAACAAATTATGTAATGTGTAGGATAGAATTGAACGAAAATAGGTTTAGTCCGAAAACAAAAAAAGTAGGCAAAGGTTTAGGATAAAAAATGTCTTTTCCCCTTTATTTTACGTGAAGTGGAGAAAAATAAAGAAAGGCCAAATTTTACATTTTTTTGCTAAATTTTCTTTTTTGATAAAAGAAGATAGTAAAATAGTACAAACTACTCGGTGAGGAAATTCTATTGTCCCTTAGTCGACTAACTCGGACAGATTTTATTTGAAATCACACTTTAACTTAATTCTACACATAACAAAACAAAATAACTCATACAAAGTCAAAAAGTGGGTCTCATATATAACCATTTATACCACTCTTTTTCAAAATCAAAATCTGATTTTAAAATCCTACTTTGAAACCAATCACAACATTAGACCCCTGAAATCATTCTATCAAGAGGTCATTTTGTTGTTAAATTAGCATGGGCAACTAAAATGGAAAAAAAAACAAATATTCATATTCTCATAACACTGGTGATTTTTTGACACCTTATTTGAAATTGATTCTTCTAAAACGGTGATGCGGAAAAAATCCAGTCTCGTGTTAGAAATCTTCCGATCCTAAAACCTAGAAATCTCACATTCTGAAACCATCAAATCGATTGAATAATTGAAGCATTCTCCATGAAAAATACGAACTAAAGTTTGAAGAAGGGGAAGGAGAAGGAATACTCAACCCGTTGTCAGCACCCCATTTTGGTCCACAAGTCAAACAATGTCCATCAATAGCAAACAATGCTACGACTTGAGCGTTATCACAGAAAAAGGCTCCACAGAGCGAGAAATCAATATTCATTCTCAAGTCAGCAAAATCAAGCAAATGACGCATGTATATGACAGAAGGACTCCAGAGGTCATCAAGGAGCAACAGAGTGACTAGAGAGCTCAGCAATATCCAAAACCGGCATTTTCAGTACATCACACGGACAACTCTATTTTCCTATAGTTCGCTCGATCATCGGAAGATAGCCAATATTGGACTCCAAAAATCCACTCCAATGCCAAACAGATGAAAAGTGTCCCCAAAGGCATTTTGCAAATCATCTGCTCTATACAGAATAACTTTCTGTATACAGACAACTTTTCAGTGGAAGTCCAAAAATGCCGGTTTCTCGGAGAAAAGTTAATTCCAAATATCAGATGCGGCCACACCCCACAATCATACAGAGCACGTGTAGAGCTTCAGATTGTCTTTTGGAAGCCATACAAACACCCTAAATGACTTCCGAGCGACAAAACGGGTATACCCTTCTTCGGAAGAGCGTAACCGGAGACTGGTCTGATGGAATTACGGCAAACGAAGTTCACACTACATTGCCCTGAAAACTCCAGCGGACATTCGCAATTGGGCAAAACAGATAGCAAAACCCTTCACGGTTTCCCGAGTAACCTCCGAGGAGCACAAAAGGCCATTTTCAGTGAAGATCCATATCCGGAGGTCCTCTTTGGGGAAACTTGATGCCGAATGCTTACGTTACACAATGCTAGCCTTCTCAAGGCCCGATGTGGAGTCGTCGGAATGAATCACACAACTCGTCTAGACCCCCCGAGCAGTGCTTTAAGGGTCTCAGATGCACTTTTCATATCCTTAGAGGCCCAATCTCGGCAAACAGAGATCACAGTGATCTCCGGATAGCCCAAGAAACTCAGAAAGCAATCTGAGAAATCCAGTTTCGGCCTCCTAGGATACCTCCGGCTCCATATTTTGCATTACCGGCTTAAGGGTCAAGTGCCCACGTAATTTGACAATTTATGTCAAAATGACCGACGTGGGATGCAGATACAAGATATGCTGTCAGAAGTGGGCAATCTCGCTCTAAATAAATAAAAGGAGCAAAACCGGCTTCCGAGCCTCATACAGACATTTGGCAATTTCTCACGGAAAATGCCAATTTCGGACTCTTTAAACCCGTTTCCTCGCGTATATCGATAATTCAACATTCGGTTCGAACCACGAGCCTCGAATGCGCGATCAATCGAGACCCGAGCTTTTTCCCGGTTTCTCCTCTTCGGTCATGGGACCCACGGACTACCCAAGATGAGTCACCCTATGCTCTAGAAGCTTCTTCTTCCTCTTCAATGCAAGAAGCCAACTTGCCCTCTCTTAGCCAAGATATCTTGGAGAGGTTGAAGACAACACTCAATGCTCATCAATGCTCATAAATGCTCTTGAATCATCTTCATCAAGAACACTTGGTCCACATTCATCCTCATCCTCATTAGGCAAACCGAAATTTGCTAATGGGAGGCTTAAGTGTGCTTACTTTTGCTTAATTACCCATTAGCTTTGCCTATAAATGGCCCAAAAGTGATTAAGATAATCACTTCTCCTCTTACACACTCTCTCCAACCTTTCTCCTTCAAGAAATCCTCTCAAACTCTATAGCCAAGAATACTCAAGAACCAGAAAACTTCAGCACTTAGAAGGAAAAGAAAAGAGAACCGAAAAGATCCAAGGAGAGCCTTGAGTTCTTAAGTCGGAAGCCGATGTTCATCATCCCGACTTAAGCTCAAAACTTCTCAAACTTCATATTCCACTCATTTTGAACCCATGGAGTTCATTGGTGAAGTTGGTTTTTCCATTTGAAGTCATTTGCTCATCATTTCAGGTTGATTTCCTCATTTCGGGCGAAGATCGTGCTCTCGGGTGAACAGTGCACCCGTAGCCGCACGTTCGCGCGTCCAGCAGCGCGCCCGCGCGCACAGCCGCCCTCCCCGCGCGCCCGCACGCCTCCCGCGCGTCCAGCAGCGCGCCTCCCGCGCGCCCGCGCACGCTAGCTGCGTGCCCCGCGCGCCCAGGCGCCTCCCGTGCACTCCAGCCGCACGCCCCGTGCACCTAGCTCCCCGAACGTGCATGCCCTTGCACCCGAGCACTCTTCCAAGCGTTCAACCGAGTCACCCGACTCTCGAACACTTCCCCGACTCTTTCCTCGTATCCCGAGGCTAGGTAAATCACTCTTGACTTCGAAGAGTTAGGGCTCTTTACATTATTTGCATGGCTATGGAGTAATATGGCGTTTTATGCATGTTTAACTTGCAAGACTTAATTTTTATACACTTTCTTGTTGATTATGCATGTTCATCATCATATAACATGTTAGCATGTCAGGAAACGTTTGGATCGACCCTCGGAAGACCTTCCCGACCCGAAATAAGCAAAAGAGCTCTCGAGTTTGCCTCAAGAAGAGGTGAACGAGGCTTGGCTTGCTTTTCTCGGGTTAAGATCGGCCTTCTTAGCCCGATCCAAGCTTGATTCCCGAGTTTTCTCGTGTTTTCTCACATGCATGAAGTCGGTATTGTTTTATCGATTCCTTGAATAACTTGTTTGTGCATGTTTCCATGTTCGAATGCGTTATTCAAATCATGGCAATACCGACTTTCGTTTAATCGTGTCATTTATAATGTTTGTCGTTTAAGCATGCGAGAAATGATTCGAAACAAGACGGGGAAATCTCGTGGAACCCCATTCGGGCCATGGGACCTCTCGGCTATCTCCAAGGAGAAGTAACCGAGAGTCTCTTAGACTCCTACGGGTTGCATGAGGCTTCCTCTTCCCGTTTTGAGTCCGTTCTCGGTTTTCGTGTAATTTGCAATTTACATTATCGTCGCAATATTGCATGAAAATGTCTTTTCAAAACAAAGCATGCATGGATTCGGGTATCGATGACTCATTCGGGTCCATTTGGTTACGAGGGTAGTTTCGGTCATTGGACCAAATATCCTCGATCCTTACGGAACCGTCTTGGTCGTGGAATCACGAATCGTTTTCACAATTAATGCATTCGGCGATAACCTTAAGCATTAATTCCACGAACGGATTAATCGGGACGTTCACACGGTTAATTCATTCAATTTAAACAACTTTGCATGAATTGGACATTAATCTGTAACTCGCGTCGACGAATTACAAAACGGTGTTAATGCCCTTTTCAAAACCCTCATACTTTCAAATCCGTATTGTGTTGTTCTCCTTTTCTGGAAACAAATTTTCAACTCAAGGGCAAGAACATCATTTTGTGATGTGCCGACATCCTAGCTCAGTTTAAGGTGTCAGTTGGGTACTCTGTATCAAAATCACAATTAACTGACTAATCATTTCACTCGACTTAACCAAATGCTAGAAAATGATTAGGTGGAACTCTAGGTTCCAAATCTAGAGTCAAAACACGAGTTGGGCTAATTTAGTGGTAATTCAGTGTCACAACACCGAATCACTGTAAAAACAATCCACACACTCGAAACTTGACTACGGACACCCGACATGTCAGGTTCTCAAACCAAAGCCGAATGCTAAAACATTGGCACGTGCTTGTTTGTCTAGGGTAGGATTTGCATGGCAAAATACCCCGGATCAATAAACTTGTTAAAACACGTACACTTGACAATAACAAACACCTTGTCTGTTATTAACATGTTGCGTGTTATCTTTCCGCACCTGTTTGCCATGCGGGTCGAGCCTGATCCCTAGGCCAAATAATATTAGGGTTCAACACCCTAATCATCGATCACAGGGTCCAATGCCCCAATCAACACTCACAGGGTCCAACGCCCTATTCAGTGAGAGCGTCCATTGAATTTCAGTTCTTCGGTCTTTTCCCTAAACTCACGGTGAGTTAGAATGAAATAATAACCGAACGCGAGTCGACTAGAATTCGGCCATTTGTAATTTGTATTTATTGTTTTCGAGAGTATTGTAAAGACTTTTATTTTGTACATTTTGTTCTGTAAGAATTCCAGTCGGTTAGCGAACGGTCCGAGAGTCGAATTAATCGAATCGGTTTAATGCTTGCCCAAAGGAAAGTAAGCCCAAGAACTCGCGGTTTTGGTTCACGTAGGGATTCAACCTCCATGGTTAGATGAACTGTAACGCAAGATTGTGAACCAACTCCCCGACATAAAGGTTTAATTCTCTCTCGGCTTCTCAACCGACATAGTTTAGGTCACCGAATTTCCGGTGTCAAAACGTGCGAGCCGAGTGCAGCTTAATTCATGCGGTAAATCATAAAACATGCAAGCCTAGCAAACCAGAGTACCGAAAGGGCGTGCGGGATATAGGCCCGCACGTAACATGAACCCCCGAACACGGATTTTCTGGTTCCGCACAGACCAATGCCTTAACAACAACTAGGTGTTCCATACCCCTAGACCCGGGTAACTTATCTGCCCTCGACCTTCGGGTCGTAAAATGATAAGTGGCGACTCCTTCTCTCACGCGTATCCGTCACGCTTCCCCAAGGGAAGGTGGACACTCCCAAGCCGCGCGATCCAAAAGCGCGCAATGCGGGCCCCGACGAGAGTCCACATTCAGGTCCGTACAGCTTGGCGACTCCACTGGGGATACACTTAGTGGGTTCAGGCTCGATCCGTTTGCTTTGCTTGCATGTTCATTTACCGCTTCCCGCAATTTTTCGCTTATCTACTTTACGCACATTTACTTTTCTGCACTTGCATTGCATCATCCTAGCGGAATTCTAAGTACCAAATGCCTGAAATCCCACGGGCACCAATTTAGGAAGCTAGGTTGGTCAGAGGTTCTGAGTAAGGGAATGGATCGAGTCGGCTCCGCCACCGAATCGGCCCCCAAAGATCCTCGCTCGATTTCAAGGAATTGATCCCCTTGAATTGGGAGCCCCCATCCCTAGTTAGTGGTTTTCCCAGTAGAACACTGAAACCATGCATAAACAGGGACCGTCATGCTGGACCAAAATAACCTCACGCCGTCAACCGACCCAAAGTTCGGTCTTTGAGTCGGCCCCTAGTTTTCTTTTAGGCAGGCCTTTTGTTGTTTTTCTACAATGAGCGATGTATATTGTAACAGATACAGTTATACTTTACTTTTCTGCACTGCATGCATATTTTCAAAACAAATTAGGACATTGCATTGGTTCGATTTTAAACATTGAACCGACAGTCTCTCCCATTTAAGTAAGGATGATCTGTCCGGCTCTTTGTCTAGGCTCGACTGCATCGTGCCGCTGGACTAGCAGATCAACCGCAAGAAGGAATGCTTTGACTGACCGACCAAGCATACATCCGCAACATTATCAGTAGCTTGTCACTTTTCAGTGATCGCCCCATCGATCAGACATTCCCAAGGACAGCTATCGAGAGCCTAGATAGAGAGATAGCATGTTTGAACGCTACGCTGGTCTGGACACGGGCAAATGTGCAAAAGGTCTCACATCCCTTGGACTAGTTGCCGGCAGCGTCTACGCCCCGTTCGATCCTATGTGACGCTCACTCGGCTGCCGAGCGCAATGGATTGTCGATTCAATGTTTATATTTCTTTTTAAAATCAAACGATTCATCTTCGTAAATCGAGGAATTTGAATCGAACCAAGCAATGACATTAGTGTTTCTTTGAAATTCATGCATTTCATTCATTTAATTATTATCTTGCACGTTTAAT
Organism: Punica granatum; assembly: GCF_007655135.1. Lineage (NCBI taxonomy): Eukaryota > Viridiplantae > Streptophyta > Magnoliopsida > Myrtales > Lythraceae > Punica > Punica granatum. The sequence continues at coordinate 26,882,352 of NC_045130.1, read as the reverse complement.
TTAGTAGACATTTTTTTCTTTCGCATCCATACTTACACACTTATAGACATAGGTAACCACAACTGGCGGCATCACACCGCTATCCCACTCGACATCGACTAAGGATGGAGGAAATTGATCCACCAATTCCTTCAGGAGAAGTCACCCCACCAACTACAGTGCGGTCCCAATCACCTGTTACGTATGCTCCATCATATGTCCCGCCATCCATGTACATGTCATCGACTCCGGTGCCTCCAGTTTTACCATCTTCCAATGAAGCTATACGCATCGCAGCGCTCGAAGGCACAGTTAATCAGATGGCCTCCAACATCACTGAACTTATGGCTTTGCTCAGCGGACCAAACCGTGCTTCTTCGAGTTCCATCCCGCCTCCTGTGTATGGGTCAATGGTTGATCCGTCTCCTTGGGTCCCACCAATCCTTGCACCAGAGAATGATGTTGTGCCTATTCCAGCGCCGACACATTTCTCGGAGACCGTTCCACCTTTGACACACGCACCGGAGGTCTATCCGTCTGTTGCACCTCTTCCGGTAACACTTCCGGTGACTTTCCCTCCTCCGCCAACGACGGTACCAATAATTGATCCAGCTATGCTTGCGCTTCCTCCGATGCCAGTATCAGCCACAAGCACACATGCTCCTGCTCCTATCATTGAGCCATTTCCTTTCCCAGCTCCACAACCCCAAATAAGTCTTCCACACCGAACTCCATCGATCCTAAACATTCCTTACTATAACCCAGATGCACAAGCTGTGGCTGCCACTGAAGCTCCACTGACATATATTCTCCCTGCTACGGAGATAGAACAGGAGCGCCGGATGAAACGAATGGAAGAGATGATGAAGGCTCTCCAAGAAAGTGACTCTCGTTATGACACGAGTTACTTGGACCTGAATCTCTTTCCAGACATGAGGTTGCCTCCAAAGATCAAGATTCCCGATTTCGACAAGTATGACGGGACCACAGACCCAAAGCCACATCTGCAAGGCTATCGAAACCGCATGATGCCGTACTGGGGATATGAGCAGTTTATGATTCAGACTTTTTAGGAAAGTTTGAAAGGAGCAGCACTCAGTTGGTTCACCTCTCTCAAAGCAGCGGACATTCCCACTTGGGATGAACTCGCTAAGAAGTTTGTGACCCAGTATGGCTACAATATTGGCATAGCTCCGTCCTATCTCGAGTTAAGCGTCATGGAAATGCAAGAGGAGCAAGCCTTTGAGGACTATGCTACTCAATGGCGTGCTAAGGTGGCCAAGCACCGTCCTCCACTTGACGAAGCGGAACAGAACCAGATCTTTCATGGAACCCTCAAAGGCGCATACTACTCGCATCTCCTGGGACACATGTCGTCTTTTAACGCGATGATAAAGGCTGGCAAGAAGGTTAGCATTGGGATTAAACTGGGAAGGATTGACCATTCGGTCAGAAAGGGAGAGGGTGAATCCTCCAAGAAGACAGCCGTCACTGCTGCTTCCTCCCACAACAGGAAAGGCAGAGACGCTAATGTTGGTGCGGTAAACCCGGGGCACCCCGGCCATCAGCAATATGCAGTTAATGTCGCTCCGTCTATTTCATCGCCGTATCATCTTGCCCCGCAGCAACAATATCCAGTTCAATCGATTTACTACTCAGCTCCTCCTGCTTGTGCACCTCTACAGGCCCCGCAGTCTTTTGGTCAGCAATATACTCCGGCCTTTCAAGTGCAATCAAGCGGGCCCCCGGCTTCGAGTACTCCTCAGCTGGCCTAGCGGGCCCCAGCTTCGGGAACCCAGCAAGGTAATAGAGGCCAGGTTAGGCCTCGACCCCAGTATGCACCTCTTCTTGTTCCTCTCTCTTAGATACTCTCGCAGCTCCTCGCAGGCAACAGAATCCGAACGGAGGCACCTGGTCCCAACTTTGACCCTACAGTACAGAATCAAAATCTGCGCTGTGAGTTTCATCAAGGTGCTCCAGGACACACGACCGATAACTGTCACGTTCTCAGAGGCCGGTTGCAGGAGTTGATTGACAAAAAACTACTCTCATTCAATGAGGTGAAGCCACCGAACGTCCAGACCAATCCTCTCCCTGACCACGTATCCAGCTCAGGCCCGACTGTCAACATGATCGGCGCTTACCCCCTCGGAAAGGACAAGACTAAAGAAGAATAGATGACCTCTCCATGAGGCTACTTATGTACATAAAGCTCCCGCATGTTGGCAAAACTATAGGCCACATGACGGAAGAGGGATCTTTTGCTGTAATATAAACTCTAATGAAAATCCCTTACACAGTTTTTAATTTCTGCCTCTATGATTCTCCTTATTTTGACTCGTTCTCCGCATTTCCACATTCTGAAATGAATTGTTGTTATTTCCAGGCTCATTCTAAATTCCAAATCGACTTGGATTCAACTCCATCCGAATAATACTCCAAGGGCGCAAGTGACAGTATTACAAGTGGAGTATTTTGATCTAATCCTTGATGCAAGAGATACTAGCACGATCATGTCTCCAACCAAAGAATGGATCTCAACCGTCCTCTGCCGTCGCCGCCGACTAAGCACTAGAACAACATGCGTAGTCTTCTTTAAACTCTCTTTTGCTTTAATTTAAATCCATTCCTACAAATGGGTTCCCGACATGAACAAATCCTTCAAACAGGATATTAGGACAGTCTTTGCGACGCCCTATTAGTTCTATTGGACTTGTTCGACTCACCTGTCCTCATGGGACCCGGCTCCTCGAGCCTTCCCTAGGACGGCTGCGTATGCCTACTCGCAATTAGGGAAAACATGCTTATGTGACCTCGGTCATAGTCTAACCACTCTAGAGTGGTGATGACTAGATTCCCGGAAACAAATGTCATCCACACACGACACCCCATGGGTTGTGCGCAGGACAAAAAGGGATTTTCCCATGGGATCACCACATATTTCTTACCACATATCACCCCGCATAATCGCCTAATGCATTGTCTTCTTTGTCATCCTTCACAGGGGCACATTGACCACAGGCGAAGAGCGATGCGCGAGTTCACGCTTCCCCGAGAACTTGTCTCAGACCCTTTCCTTATACTTTGACAAGGGAGGTGTTCGACAATGAGGTACCCCCTATGAAGCCAAAGACGAGGACAATTGAACGAATCACTTAGCATTTATGCAACAGTCTTCCTCGAACATCCAGTGACTTCAGCATCGTGCACCCTCCAAGAGGCACGTATTGCAAAGAATAGCAAGAGATGATCGGAGACATCGCAGAAGGCGCCTGCCACATGCCACTTCCACAAAATGAAGACCGGGGCATCCCCGATCAACATCCGCACCAGGGAAACCTCGGTTTCCTATTCCACATGGGGCAATTTGACATTTTCTTTTCCTAGACAATAGGGGAAAATCACATGTTACGCTTGCAAGGGCAAATGACACGAAGTTCAGCTTTCGAGTGCACGAGAGTCAAACTTCCAAAAAGCCGATCCTCACAAAATAGGGCTAGCAACACGCAACAAGTCTCCACGAGGCAAAGCACACCAAAGTGGCCTCAGCGATGCAAAGTCGAGGAGTTTCAAACAAAGACACAGAGTACAAAACAAACCCCAACTGCAAGAAAAAAAAGAGCGAAAAGAAGTGGAAAAAAATCCGCCAATGAAGAGAGAGAGAAAAGACGCGGGAAAAACCCGCCAATGAACAAAACAAAGCACTGCCGAGGTTCATCAAGAGCACCGGCGCCGCCAATCCAGAGAAGTCAACAAACCCCAACAAAAGGGGAGCAGCAGACACAACTCTTCGACGGAGACATAAAACAATGCACTCGGAGGTTGAATCCTTCGAACTCTTTGCCCTTGTAAACTCGAGAGATAAAAGAATCGAGCCTGTTAGGTTGAAAATCCCTTTTCGGGGCAGCCTAGGCAAAAGTTAGGGTAAAAGAGAGGCACGACCGGAAACCCTTTGGGGCGGTCGTGGCAAAAGGAGAGTTCTTCCTCTTTAGGTTGAGAGGTGCGGCCCCGAGGTGGGTAACCGTAGCAAAAGGAGAGCAAAACGAGAGATAGATAAAATTGTCCCCTAGTCTCTCACATATCATGTGGACAAGGGATCCCCAAAGGAAGTGGCCAGGTTATCTATTCAAACACGATCCCCGATCGGCTCTCCAATACCATTCAACCGTCCAAGAGGAAACCTTCATCAAGCACAGTAGGTAACTGAATACGCCGTCCAAGCAGTTCGGTACAGCCTACACAACAGAAGGACAAAGGAAAATGGGGGTACATCTTGCTGCAAGCGGGAATCCGTGTATCCTTTTGGCTTGGGGCAACGTGCTTCCCAAGCTTTCTCTTTTCTCTTTGTCTTTGCATAACTTCAAATGGGTCACAGCTACCCTTCAATAGGCTACCACAAAGCCGAAATCCCAGACATTCCTTTCCGGGGTCTAGTCATAAAGCTTTGGAAATGGTCAGACCGAGTCAGACCGAATCTGAACAGAAATCCACAAGCAGGATGCAAATGCAGCCGCCCTACGGTACCCTATTGAGAAGGGTTCAAAACCGACGGGCGCGTCGAACAAACAATAGAACTGCCAGGGCATCGTCGGGGAAGTCTCGATATGCCCATGCATGGCTAACGGGGGCCCCTGGAGGCCTCGTATCTAGGCTTCCGAGAACGGGAGCAAAATTCTTCATGGGTTGCTCAAGCGACCCCGAAACTGAAGATCTGTACATCACAATGACGCTCTTTTTACTGTTTACCTGTGCCTATCTCATGTTAGTATTTCTCACATGATTTACTAATAATACTAGGATTACAAGTACCACAAACACGCAAGAACTACGACGGACTTTGATTCCGAAACACTCGGGATACGTAGGCGCTCCACCCCAGAGCTCGAGTCTCTCAGCACACGGCATCCTGCAAAGCAAAATCCCACATCACTGCAGCCAGGGTTTCACACTCGCTTTACTGCTTTCGGGTTACACACCCAACATTTACTACTTTTGGGTTATACACCCACACATTTATTGCTTTCGGGTTACACACCCACACATTTACTGCTTTCGGGTTACACACCCAACATTTACTGCTTTCGGGTTACACACACACACATTTACTGCTTTCGGGTTTCACACCCACAAGGGTTACACACCCAACATTTACTGCTTTCGGGTTTCACACCCACACGAGTTTCACACCCACACATTTACTGCTTTCGGGTTTCACACCCAAACGGGTTACACACCCAATATTTACTGCTTTCGGGTCTCACACCCACACGGGTTACACACCCAACATTTACTGCTTTCGGGTCTCACACCCACACGGGTTTCACACCCACACATTTACTGCTTTCGGGTCTCACACCCACACGGGTTACACACCCAACATTTATTACTTTCGGGTCTCAAACTCACACGGGTTACACACCCAACATTTACTGCTTTCGGGTCTCACACCCGCACGGGTTTCACACCCAACATTTACTGCTTTCGGGTTTCACACCCGCACGGGTTACACACCCAACATTTACTGCTTTCGGGTTACACACCCAACATTTACTGCTTTCGGGTTTCACACCCACACGGGTTTCGCACCCAACATTTACTGCTTTCGGGTTACACACCCACACGGGTTTCGCACCCAACATTTACTGCTTTCGGGTTCACATGCACACGGGTTTCGCACCCAACATTTACTGCTTTCGGGTTTTACACCCACACGGGTTTCCCACCCAACATTTACTGCTTTCGGGTTTCACACCCACACATTTACTGCTTTCGGGTTACACACCCAACATTTACCGTTTTCGGGTTACGCACCCCACATTTATTGCTTTTAGGGTTCCACACTCACTTAACACAACTTTCATTAAGCTCCGCACTTTTCATCAAACTCAACTCTTTCTGTCAAATTTCACACTTTTCTCTAAGCTTCGCATTTTTCATTAAGCCCATTTCACATTTTGACATGCATTTCCTTTATGCACCTTCCTATTTATGGCAAGACTCGCTTATGCCTTATTTCGTTTTTTTTCCTTCGCATTTAGGTACGGTATTTCCCACATATCCAAAGAAAAAAAGGAAGACAGTCTTGGGAGAAGCCATATTGGACATCACGACCAAAACAGGGTTCTTCTATATCTTTGGCTGAATCCTCTATCAGAGCATCCAGCCAAAGAGGGGCAAGCTGTCAGCACCCCATTTTGATCCACAAGTCAAACAATGTCCATCAATAGCAAACAATGCTACGACTTGAGCGTTATTACAGAAGAAGGCTCCACAGAGCGAGAAATCACTATTCATTCTCAAGTCAGCAAAATCAAGCAAATGACAGAAGGACTCCAGGGGTCATCAAGGAGTAACAGAGTGACTAGAGAGCTCAGTAATATCCAAAACCGGCATTTTCAGTATATCACACGGACAATTCTATTTTCCGATAGTTCGCTCGATCATATGAAAATAGCCAATATTGGACTCCAAAAATCCACTCCAATGCCAAACAGATGAAAAGTATCCCCAAAGGAATTTTGCAAATCATCTGCTCTATACAGAACAACTTTCTGTATACAGACAACTTTTCAGTGGAAGTCCAAAAATGCCGGTTTCTCGGAGAAAAGTTAATTCCAAATATCAGATGCGGCCACGCCCCACAATCATACAGAGCACGTGCAGAGTTTCAGATTGTCTTTTGGAAGCCATACAAACACCCTAAATGACTTCCGAGCGACAAAACGGGCATACCCTTCTTCGGAAGAGCGTAACCAGAGACTGTTCTGATGGAATTACGGCAAACGAAGTTCACACTACATTGCCCTAAAAACTCCAGCGGACATTCGCAATTGGGCAAAACAGACAGCAAAACCCTTCACGGTTTCCCGAGTAACCTCCGAGGAGCACAAAAGGCCATTTTCAGTGAAGATCCATATCCGGAGGTCCTCTTTGGGGAAACTTGCTGCCGAATGCTTACGTTACACAATGCTAGCCTTCTCAAGGCCCGATGTGGAGTCGTCGGAATGAATCACACAACTCGTCTAAACCCCCCGAGCAGTGCTTTAAGGGTCTCAGATGCACTTTTCATATCCTTAGAGGCCCAATCTCGGCAAACAGAGATCACAGTGATCTCCGGATCGCCCAAGAAACTCAGAAAGCAATATGAGAAATCCAGTTTCGGCCTCCTAGGACACCTCCGGCTCCATATTTTGCATTACCGGCTTAAGGGTCAAGTGCCCACGTAATTTGACAATTTATGTCAAAATGACCGACGTGGGATGCAGATACAAGATATGCTGTCAGAAGTGAGCAATCTCGCTCTAAATGCATAAAAGGAGCAAAATCGGCTTCCGAGCCTCATACAGACATTTGGCAATTTCTCACGGAAAATGACAATCTCGGACTCTTTAAACCCGTTTCCTCGCGTATATCGATAATTCAACATTCAGTTCGAACCACGAGCCTCGAATGCGCGATCAATCGAGACCCGAGCTTTTTCCCGGTTTCTCCTCTTCGGTCATGGGACCCACGGACTACCCAAGATGGGTCACCCTATGCTCTAGAAGCTTCTTCTTCCTCTTCAATGCAAGAAGCCAACTTGCCCTCTCTTAGCCAAAATATCTTGGAGAGGTTGAAGACAACACTCAATGCTCATCAATGCTCATAAATGCTCTTGGATCATCTTCATCAAGAACACTTGGTCCACATTCATCCTCATCCTCATTAGGCAAACCGAAATTTGCTAATGGGAGGCTTAAGTGTGCTTACTTTTGCTTAATTACCCATTAGCTTTGCCTATAAATGGCCCAAAAGTGATTAATATAATCACTTCTCCTCTTACACACTCTCTCCAACCTTTCTCCTTCAAGAAATCCTCTCAAACTCCTTAGCCAAGAACACTTAAGAACCAGAAAACTTCAGCACTTAGAAGGAAAAGAAAAGAGAACCGAAAAGATCCAAAGAGAGCCCTGAGTTCTTAAGTCGGAAGCCGATGTTCATCATCCCGACTTAAGCTCAAAACTTCTCAAACTTCATATCCCACTCATTTTAACCCATGGAGTTCATTGGTGAAGTTGGTTTTTCTATTTGAAGTCATTTGCTCATCATTTCAGGTTGATTTCCTCATTTCGGGCGAAGATCGTGCTCTCGGGTGAACAGTGCACCAGTAGCAGCGCGCCCGCGCGCCCAGCCGAGAGCCCTGCGCGCCCGCGCGCGTCCAGCCGCGCGCCCTTGCACTCGAGCACTCTTCCAAGCGTTCAACCGAGTCACCCGACTCTCGAATACTTCCCCGACTCTTTCCTCGTATCCCGAGGCTAGGTAAATCACTCTTGACTTAGAGGAGTTAGGGCTCTTTACATTATTTGCATGGCTATGGAGTAATATGGCGTTTTATGCATGTTTAACTTGCAAGACTTAATTTTTATACACTTTCTAGTTATATTATGCATGTTCATCATCATATAACATGTTAGCATGTCGGGAAACGTTTGGATCGACCCTCGGAAGACCTTCCCGACCCGAAATAAGCAAAAGAGCTCTCGAGTTTGCCTCAAGAAGAGGTGAACGAGGCTTGGCTTGCTTTTCTCGGGTTAAGATCGGCCTTCTTAGCCCGATCCAAGCTTGATTCCCGAGTTTTCTCGTGTTTTCTCACATGCATGAAGTCGGTATTATTTTATCGATTCCTTAAATAACTTGTTTGTGCATGTTTCCATGTTCGAATGCGTTATTCAAATCATGGCAATATCGACTTTCGTTTAATCGTGTCATTTATAATGTTTGTCGTTTAAGCATGCGAGAAATGATTCGAAACAAGACGGGGAAATCTCGTGGAACCCCATTCGGGCCATGGGACCTCTCGGCTATCTCCAAGGAGAAGTAACCGAGAGTCTCTTAGACTCCTACGGGTTGCATGAGGCTTCCTCTTCCCGTTTTGAGTCCGTTATCGGCTTTCGTGTAATTTGCGATTTACATTATCGTCGCAATATCGCATGAAAATGTCTTTTCAAAACAAAGCATGCATGGATTCGGGTATCGATAACTCATTCGGGTCCATTCGGTTACAAGGGTAGTTTCGGTCATTGGACCAAATATCCTCGATCCTTACGGAACCGTCTTGGTCGTGGAATCACGAATCGTTTTCACAATTAATGCATTCGGCGATAACCTTAAGCATTAATTCCACGAACGGGTTAATCGGGACGTTCACACGGTTAATTCATTCAATTTAAACAACTTTGCATGAATTGGACATTAATCTGTAACTCGCGTCGACGAATTACAAAACGGTGTTAATGCCCTTTTCAAAACCCTCATACTTTCAAATCCGTATTGTGTTGTTCTCCTTTTCTGGAAACAAATTTTCAACTCAAGGGCAAGAACATCATTTTGTGATGTGCCGACATCTTAGCTCAGTTTAAGGTGTCAGTTGGGTACTCTGTATCAAAATCACAATTAACTGACTAATCATTTCACTCGACTTAACCAAATGCTAGAAAATGGTTAGGTGGAACTCTAGGTTCCAAATCTAGAGTCAAAACACGAGTTGGGCTAATTCAGTGGTAATTCAGTGTCACAACACCGAATCACTGTAAAAACAATCCACACACTCGAAACTTGACTACGGACACCCGACATGTCAGGTTCTCAAACCAAAGCCGAATGCTAAAACATTGGCACGTGCTTGTTTGTCTAGGGTAGGATTTGCATGGCAAAATACCCCGGATCAATAAACTTGTTAAAACACGTACACTCGACAATAACAAACACCTTGTCTGTTATTAACATGTTGCGTGTTATCTTTCCGCACCTGTTTGCCATGCGGGTCGAGCCTGATCCCTAGGCCAAATAATATTAGGGTTCAACACCCTAATCATCGATCACAGGGTCCAACGCCCCAATCAACACTCACAGGGTCCAACGCCCTATTCAGTGAGAGCGTCCATTGAATTTCAGTTCTTCGGTCTTTTCCCTAAACTCACGGTGAGTTAGAGTGAAATAATAACCGAACGCGAGTCGACTGGAATTCGGCCATTTGTAATTTGTATTTATTGTTTTCGAGAGCATTGTAAAGACTTTTATTTTGTACATTTTGTTCTGTAAGAATTCCAGTCGGTGAGCGAACGGTCTGAGAGTCGAATTAATCGAATCGGTTTAATGCTTGCCCAAAGGAAAGTAAGCTCAAGAACTCGCGGTTTTGGTTCACGCAGGGATTCAACCTCCATGGTTAGATGAACTGTAACGCAAGATTGTGAACCAACTCCCCGACATAAAGGTTTAATTCTCTCTCGGCTTCTCAACCGACATCGTTTAGTTCACCGAATTTCCGGTGTCAAAACGTGCGAGCCGAGTGCAGCTTAATTCATGCAATAAATCATAAAACATGCAAGCCTAGCAAACCAGAGTACCGAAAGGGCGTGCGGGATATAGGCCCGCACGTAACATGAACCCCCAAACACGGATTTTCTGGTTCCGCACAGACCAATGCCTTAACAACAACTAGGTGTTCCATACCCCTAGACCCGGGTAACTTATCCGCCCTCGACCTTCGGGTCGTAAAATGATAAGTGGCGACTCCTTCTCTCACTCGTGTCCGTCACGCGTCCCCACGGGAAGGTGGACACTCCCAAGCCGCGCGATTCAAAAGCGCGCAATGCAGGCCCCGACGAGAGTCCACATTCGGGTCCGTACACCCGTAATAGATGGAGGAGGACTTATTCAATCACGTCATTTGGGCTCCTAGAATACCTGAATTAATTGCGGAAGCTAGAGCAAGGGTTTGTGGTCTTCCACGTCTATACATTATGACCATGGGCTATTTCTTTATTTGAGTAATGGGGTCTCAGAAGAGTGGTCAATTTAACGTATGACTCGAAGAACATAACCCTACAATTACATCTAAGTGCCTAAGGTTATTGTAATTTTTAATTCTGCCCATCATACAATCAGAAATATCTTATGGTGTTTGCACATTAGACCTCAAACTCTACCGAGATGTAATTAAGGCCCATAATTTAAAATTTGAGTAATATCGCTTAATTGGGCCAACAACAAAGATGGCACATAATACAAAACTAATTAATATATATGTTGGACCACATTGTTAAATAAAAATTCCAACATCTCGAATTGTATTAGGCTCAACTCCCATTCTCTGATGTGCAGTCCTTCAAAACCCAATAAGACACCGGCCTTAGGTTGTTCCCCTCTTCATCTCTTGAGAGCTTCCTCATTTCTCCTTGGTGCAGCCCTACAAAGTAAAGGGAATCCTAGATGTGTGCCCTGACATTACCCTCAAATGTTCAACTCATATCTTGATTTTGTCGCAAGCAAAGTATTTGAGAGCATTGAGGGAGGGGGAGAAGGGGAAAAATGGGAGAGAGAGCCTTAACCCACCTTGTGTTCTGGATATTTAATAGAGAAAATCAAAAGATAAACCTCGTAACTAAGTGGGCTCTAAACTCGTAAGTTGGGCCTGGATCATCTCTCCTAGAGCGCCTTTACATTGGCCCTTATTGAGCTGATATGATGAGTCCAAGGCCCAAGCCTAGCCGATGCCCATTTGCTAATCAAGGTCAGTCCCATGGAATTGAGTGCCGAGCACCAAGCTCTTTTAACTTGCAGCGGCGGTAATTGGACCTTAATTACAAGGGGGTACTCGTCAAGTTCGAGGGAGAAGCATCGAACCCGTCGACCCCTTTGCGTGGGGAGGGGCGTCAGGCCTTTTGGCCTCCTGGGAGAGGGAGAGGGGCATCGGACCCCTCCCTCGAGGTGATGGGGTTCGAGCCCCAGGCCCTCTTGCGGGGGAGGGCCTTGGAGCCCCTCAAGCCTTGATGGAGGGAGGGGCGTCGGGCCCCTTCCCTTGGGGGAGGGGACTCAAGCCCCTCAACTTCCTAGTAAGGGGAGGAGCCTCAACCCCCTCGACCCCATATAACGGGAGAGAGCCCCTTATTAAGAGAGGGGCCTCGAGTCTTTTGACCTCGTAACCAGGGGAATCTCGAGCCCATTGCCTATGCATGAGGGACTCATTCTTTTTTGGGAGATAGTTATGGTTCCTCATGATGTTCAATGTCACGAGTGTTGGACCAAAACCTTTTAGATGTCTTTTGACGTTACACGGGTCTGGTTTGATTTAATTATGACAAGTGATTTCAAAGAATTAGATTAGAATGATTTAGAAAAGATGATCAGTCGCGGAATCTTAACCAGTTGTTCACAGAATACTTTTGTCAAAAGAATCGTAGGGGAAATTGTTTTTTATTTTATGTGAAGTGGAGAAAATGAAAAAAAAATTGCCAACGTTTTCGTTTTATTTTTTGGCCAAAGTTTTCTCTTTTGATGAAAAGAAAATGGTACAACAATCCAAACAATTTGGTGGGGAAATTCTGTAGTCCCTTAGTCAACTAACTCAGGCACACTTTATTTGAAATAGTACAATGATTTAGACTCTCAAAATCATTGTATCAAGGAATGATTTTGTTGTTAAATTAGACATGCGCAGCTAAAACGAAAAAACAAATTCATATTCTTATACACCAGGATTTTATGACACCTTATTTGGAACTAATCCTTCTAAGAAGGTGATGGGGAAAAAATATGACCATCTTGAATTGTCTCAAGCTAAGCCTTTATTCTTGAATCTGCAGTCCTTCAAAACCCTAGAAGACATAGGCCTTAGGTTGTTTCCCTTCTTCATTCCCTACAAGGTAAACGAGGTCCTAGGGGTTTGCCCCAGGATTACTCCTCCGATGTTTAAGTCAACTCAAGATTTTGTCTTGGACAGAGTATCTGAGAGCATTAAGAGAGGGGGAGAAGGGTAAAAAAGGGGAGAGAAACTCAAAACACATACCTTATAAGTATGTGGGCCTCTAAATTCGCAAATTGAGCCTAGATTACCTTGCCTAGAGTGCCTTTACATGGGTCTTTATTGGGCCGATATAATGGGTCCAAGGATTAAGCCTAGTTGGTGCCCGTTTGCCAATTCGGGCCAAGCCCACGGAGTTGGGTACCATGCACCAAGCTCTTCTAGCATGCATGCGAGGATTCATCGGACCTTAATTATAAGGAGGCACTCATCATGCCCCAGGGAGAAATGTCGATCCCATTGACCCCTTTGTAGGGAAAGGGCGTTTGGCCGTTTGACCCCCTAGAGAAGGGAAAGGGGCTCGAGCCCCTCAACCTCCTGGCGAGGGGGAGGGGTGTCTGGCCCCTCCCTCTAGGGATGGGGTTCAAGCCCCTTGACCCCTTGGCGAAGGGTACGACATCGGGCCCCTCAACCTCCTAGCAAGAGAGGGGCCTCAAGCCCCTTGACCTTATTACAAGAGAGGTGCCCCTACAGGGGGGCCTCGAGCCCCTCGAGCCCATAACAGGGGAGGGGTGCAAGCCCCTCAACCCTCTTACCTATAGGTAAGGGGCTCATTCTTTTTTGGGAAATGGTCGTGGGCTCTCATGACGCTAAATGTCGCGAGTGTTGGTCTAGTTTGGTTTGATTATGATGAGGATTTCAAAAAATTAAATTAGAACAGTTCAAAAAACATTATCAGTTGCGGAATCATAACCTGTTCACAAGCACCCAATTTCGGTTCATCGGCTCCGGGGGGGGCAAAATTGTCATTTTTCAATTTATCACCTTTTAAAAAAAAATTATTCAGGCGAACCGGGCAGGGTCGGGCAGCGCTCACCGGCTGCCCGTAAACCGCCGGCCCAGAGAAAAAAAAAAGTCTTCGGGCCGGCCCCCTCAACTTTCCGAACTAGGTAAATTCTAGACTTAGTGGCATGATTAGGGCTCTTTTCCTGAATATTAATGCTTGCTTGATGGATATAATGTGAAATGAGTGTTCTTGGGTCGCGTGGGTGATCGGATTCGTCCCAAACTCGATTTTACGAACTTTCTATTTTGTCAAATTTCAGTCCAGAGGACGCATTTTATTTTTTTTAGATCTACCCTGAACTCAAAAATTCTTTTCAATCAAGTCCTGATTATTTTACTATTTCTCAATCAGTCCTTGGATTTTTCAGAATTTTTCTAAACATCCCAAAGAACTTTTCAAATTGTTTCAGTTTAGTCCCGGGACCATTTTTCACCCTTTTCAGATCTGCCCCGAATTTCAAAAATTCTTTTCAATCAATTCCCAGTCATTTTACTATTTTCCAATCAGCCCTTGAATTCCTAGAATTTTTCAAGCATCCCAAGGAACTTTCCAAGTTGTTTCAGTTTAGTCCTGGGGTCATTTTTTCTGTTTTCAGATCAGTCCAGATTTTCAAATTCGTTTCAAATAAGTCCTAGGGACATTTTCAGTAATTTTTACACAGTCCCCAATTTTTTCAAAATTTTCAAATCGGTCCCCGAAACTTCATCCGAATTTTCAAATCAGTCCCTGCTCTTTTAAAATCGTTCAATTCGGTCCCCTGGTCATTTTCTAAAAATATCCGATCCTTTCCTACTTGGATCACCCACCGACAGTGTATGCGCCTCATTTAAATATTTTATTTTTGTAATTATATGTATACAACGTGACCATGTCGGAAATTAGAGTTTATCGGGCGGTCAACTAATGGCTATCTCGACGACTCGAAATCCATAGACTAAAGCATTCGGCAAATTTCTAATTAACCTAAAATTCTACATACGGGATAATCGAGACGTTAAATTTGGCTATATTAAATCACTTGACTCTTTTAAATGAATCGTACGAACCGATTAATAATCTGTAATCGCATCGATAGTTCAAGAACTATTAGTCATTCCCTTTTTAAATTCACAATTTCAAAAGCATTGAGATACGTGCCACGTAATCTTGATTTTTCATACACACACATATTTTTCGATTCAAGGGGATGACTATCGGTTCTTGTCCTGCCGTCACTCTAGCATAGGTTTGTGTTCAGAACGGGTTAAAACATGGAAAAACAGATTAATCTCAAACTCGGCCTAAATCAAACATGGGCAATAGTCAAATAGAGTGTTAGGTTTTTGGGTTTTAGGTGAAAATACTCTTAATCTGTAAAAGTCATATTGTCACGATACAGAATAATCTAAAAACAACCCACACATTCGAGACTTGACTATGGACATCACGTCTGTCGGGTCCGTTAAAATAATGCCGGATGCTATATGCCATATCTATCACTCCCTTTGTTTGTTTTAAAGTAGGATTTGTATGCCAAGATACCCCGGTTAATAATCAGTTAATTCACGTAAATTCGGCGATAACAAGAAACTCATTGTTTGCTTATTTGAGCTTGCTTATTACATTTTTGCGCATGTTTGTTATGCGGATCGAGCCCAATCCTTTAGGACTCGATTCACACTGGGTCCAACGCCCATAACCGTCGATCACGGGGTCCAATGCCCCCATACACCGAGTGCGCATTTAATTTAATTTTCGGTCTTTTCCAAAACTATACGGTGAGCATGAGTGAAATAATGGCCGAACGCGAACCGACCGGGATTCAGTCATTGTAATTTGTCTTTTATTTGAGATAAGGTTTTTATATTATACATATATTCATGTAAAAATCCCGATCGGAGAGTGGACGGTCAGAGTGTTTCTTCGAATTTACGGTGTCAAAACGCATAAGATGAGCGGAACTTAATTAAGTGATAATTAAATTAAAATGGCAAGCCTAGACAAGTTAGAGTACCGAAAGGGCGTGTGGGATATAGGCCCATACGTAATAGAACCCCCGAATTCGAAATTTTTCGGTTCCGTACAGACCATTGCCTTAGCATTTTAGGTGTACCCCATACCCCTAGACCCAGGTAACTTGCCGGCTCTCGACCTTCGGGTCGTAAAATGGCAAGTGGCGACTCCTTCTCACGTGCGTCCATCGCGCGTCTCTGGGAAGGTGGACACTCCCAAGCCGCATTGCATAGGCGCGCGCATGCGTGCCCCGACGAGACGAAATTCGGGTGCGCACAGCTTGGCGACTCCGCTGGGGAAGGGTACGACATCGGGCCCCTCAACCTCCTAGCAAGGGAGGGGCCTCAAGCCCCTTGACCCTATTACAGGAGAGATGCCCCTACAGGGGGGCCTCGAGCCCCTCGAGCCCATAACAGGGAAGGGGTGCGAGCCCCTCAACCCTCTTACCTATAGGTAAGGGGCTCATTCTTTTTTTGGGAAATGGTCGTGGGCCCTCATGACGCTAAATGTCGTGAGTGTTGGACCGGAAGCTTTTGGATGTCTTTTGACATTACGCGGGTCTAGTTTGGTTTGATTATGATGAGGATTTCAAAGAATTAAATTAGAACAGTTCAAAAAACATTATCAGTTGCGGAATCATAACCCGTTCACAGAATACTTTTGTTGGAGGAATCATAGGGGAAACTATTTTTATTTTATGTGAAGTGGAGAAAAATGAAAAAAAATGCCTTGCTCTTGTCCCTTGTTGTTAGGTCACATTCCCGGGGTTACTACTCTACATCTTTGTATTGTTTAATTTTTCCTTGACTTTGACCACTATTCTACCGAAAAAAAAGGCCAAAGTTTTCTCTTCTTTTTTTGCCAAAGTTTTCTTTTTTGATAAAAATTAAAAAGGTAAAATAGTACCAATTATTCGGTGGGGAAATCCTACAATCCCTTAGTCGATTAACTCAAACAAACTTTACTTGAAATAGTACAATGATTTAGACCCTCGAAATCATTTTATCAAAGATGATTTTTTTGTTAATTTAGAAATGTGCAACTAAAATGGAAAAAATAAAAATTCATATTCTCATAACACTAGTGATTTTATGACGCCTCATTTGAAACTGATTCTTCTAAGAAGGTAATGCGGAAAAAATATAGCCATCTCAAACTATCTGAGACTCAAACTCCCTTCTTGGATGTGCAACCCTTCAAAACCCGAGAAGAAGTTGGCCATATATTGTTCCCTATCTTCATCTCTTGAGAGCTTCCTCATTTCTCCTCGATGGAGCCTTAATAGATAAATGGGGTCTCGGGGGTGTGCCTTCGGATTACCCCTCCAATGGTTAAGTCAGGTCTTGATTTTGTAATGGGCAAAGTATCTGAGAGCATTAAGGGAAGGTGAGAATGAAGAAGAAAAGGAGGAGAGCGAGCCCTTACCCACCTTGAGTTTAAGATATTTTATAGAGAAACTCAAATGATATACGTTGTAACTATGTGGGCCTTTAAACTAGCAGTTTGGGCCTGGATCGCCTCGCCTGGGGCACCTTTACATGGGCACTTATTGGGCTGATATGATGGGTCCAAGGTCCAAGATGCTAGTTTCTCGGGGCCAACAGAAGCGTAAAAGGAGGAGAAATTCAAAATTTTCTACCCCTGAAACTAGATCTCAAAACCTACTAGAAGAATAGAATAGATAAAGCGTATCTGAAATTTTAAAATTGTCGACCGAGCGTCTCAAGTGTGACGCCTCTACAAGTATCCACACCGACTTCATCGACGGGTCTTCGAGATTGGCGGTGCTAGCGATCAACTCTCAAAGGAAACACCGGTGCAACACCTAAAATTATTAGACTAATTGGATCAATTCAAGTTAAACAATTTAACTTGAATTTCCAATACTCACACACATACACATTTATGTATATGTATATCTATGCATACGGATGCATATGTGTATTATATGTCTATACAACCATATATATTCTACAAATATTTATATGTAGTATGGGTAGACAATTTCCCATTCTTGGCCGGTGTGGGACAAGCCAAAATGAGTTTCCAATATGCCATGTGTCTAGGTAAATGGCATCATTTAATTAGCCCATGTGTATGTATAAATGTTGACATATGTATGACCCATGTGTATGTATAAATGTAGACATGTGAGTGGCCCATGTGTATTTATAAATCGGTCTAATAAATTATGTCTAATTAATCGGCAAATTTAATCTCATTAAATATTCGATTAATCCGTTGCACCTTAAATCGTTTAATTAATATTATATGATTTTATTGTTTCAAAATTATTCCATCGATTTAATCGTAGTGTGTGACCCTATAGGTTCTTAATTACGTTGACAGTAATATCGAAATCTTTATTTCAATATTACAAACAGTGAGTGGCATCTACCAATACATAAATGTTACTCAAGTAATTGGAAAGTCAATTTCTCGACGAACCTTGTGACTTATGTTACCGTACAGTATAATCTATTTGTCATCTATATCTCTATTGAGTCCAAGGCATAGTCGATATCATCTTTGTATGGCTCAATCTTTCTTTCTTAGTTTACTGGGTAAGTCTATCAGAACAAATGAGCTTGATATCCCTATATCGACTCATTTGGGTATGCATACACTTTTAAACTCTACCAACCAATGCGGCAGTGAGATATCGCTCCCGTTACTTAGGAGGGACAAATCCTATCTTGATCACTCATATTCCTCTCCATGCTCTATGGTAATACTCAATAACTGTCTTTATAACTAACCTGTTACGATGGCGTTTGACAGCATCAAAGTATACAACATTACATTTAAGAATCTATGGTGACCTCAAGTTAAAGGACCACTGCACCATGTCACTATGAGATCTACTAATGACAGTCACATAACGACCCATGTAGCAGTCTCATTGCAGGTCAGTCCAGTATACATTACTACTAATGTATACCTACGGTGTGACTCGATGTCTCCACATCCATGATCTGTGAGACTTGGTTATCAATCAACACCCACACTAGTCTAACCGTATTATCGTTGTCCTAATTGACGATAATACTTTGACTAGGGACATTTAGGAATAGTGTTCAGTAATTATAGAATCTCACAATCAAGTCACACTTGATGCCTATTAAATCTACTATTCCAAGGACATTATTGTGTAAAATCATATTTAGCGCAATCTACACAATAACAGAAATGTCTCGTATTAAAATGAAATACATCTCATATTACAGAACTGATGACAGATTGCCTCTAGGGCATGCACCAATTCCCAACACAAGCCTAGTTGGTGGTCGTTTGTCACTTGGGTCCAACCCCATAGAGTTGGGTGCAGTGCACTAATCTCTTGCAGGCGAGGGTTCATTGGACCTTAATTAAGAGGAGGTATTCATCAAGCCCGAAGGAGAAGCATCGAGCCATGTCCATACTTTGCAAGGTGTTGAGAGTTTAGATATCACGTTAAAAAACTAAGGATAATCTAATGGGTTTATAAGAGAGTCGGTATCACAATCTATCAGCTCAAGCTTTTGGATTGGAGATGAGCCTAATCTCTTATAGATGTAGTAAAAATTTTACATGCTATCAGAGCGGGTCACGCATCTACATGGGCACGGGTTCACAACTTACCAAACCTAATGTTTCATTGTCAAGGCTATCAAAAGTGGTTTATGTTAGTCAGGCTCGAGAGTGGCCTAGTCCAATTTCGAGATAGCCTAAAGTGCGCCTCTAGTCGTACCTGAGTATGGAAGTCATGGTTAATTTACTTTTTCCCCCCTTGCCCAAGCATGACCACACCTTGCCACGTGAGTTGCAAGTCTTGAGAGTTTATATCCCACATCGAAAAATTTAGAAGAATTTAATGGGTTTATAAGATATTAGGTACCACAACCTATCAACTCGAGTTTTTGAATTGGAGATAAACTCAATCACTTATACACCAAATTGGAAATGGACGCAATCACTTATAGGCCCATAACAAGAGAGGGGGTGTGAGGCCCTCAATCTCGTTGCTTATGCGTGAGGGGTTTATTCTTTTTTGGGAGATGGTCGTGGGCTCTTATGACGCTCAATGTCGCTAGTGTTGGACTGGAAGCTTTTGGATGTTTTTTTGACGTTATGCGGGTTTGGTTTGAGGTGGAATTATCCTATCATAAAGAATGTGAATTGATTCTTCAATTCTATTAAGTTAAATTGCAAATGAGTTATGTTTGTGCGCACCAGAATTTTAATCTCGTCGGGGAACGCATGTGCGCGCCTAAATGCAATGCGGCTTGGAAGTGTCCACCTTCCCGGGGACGCGAGACAGACGCACGTGAGAAGGAGTCGCCACTACCTGTTTACAACCCGAAGGTCGAGGGCCGGTGAGTTGCCCGAGTTTAAGGGTATGGAATACACCTAGTATGCTAAGGCAATGGTCTGTACGGAATCGTAAATTCCGAATTCGGGGGTTCTATTATGTATGGGCCTATATCCCATACGCCCTTTCGGTACTCTAGCTTGATAGGCTTGTCATTTCATTTATTTACCGCGTGATTTAGGGTTGCACTCGACTCGCCCGTTTTGATACCGTAAATTCGAAGAAACACTCAGACCGTCCACTCTCCGACCGAGATTCTTACATAAATAAATGTACAATATAAACTATTACATTGTTCTCTCAAATAAATAAAAATAAAAATTACAACGACTGAATCCCAATCGGTTCGCGTTCGGTCATTATTTCACTCGTGCTCACCGTATGATTTGCATAAGACTGAAAATTAAATTAAGATACGCACTCGGTGTATGGGGGCATTGGACCCTGTGATCGACAGTTAGGGGCGTTGGACCCATGTAAATCGTATCCTAAGGGTCGGGCTCAATCCGCATAACAACCAAGTGCGAGAATGTAACAAGCAGGCACAAATGAACAGACAATGTGGTTTTGTTATTGCCGAATTTACGTGAATTAACCGATTATTAACCGGGGTATCTTGGCATGCAAATCCTACCCTAAAACAAATAAGCGGGGTGGTAGAGAGGACGTGTAGCATTCAGCATTATTTTAACGGACCCGACAGACATGATATCTGTAGTCAAGTCCTGAATGTGTGGGTTATTTTTAGATTATTTTGTATCGTGACAATATTGCTTTTACAGATTAAGAGTATTTTCACCTAAAACCCGAAACCTAACCCTCTACTTGACAATTTGCCCATGTTTGATTAAGCTGAGTTTGTAATTAATTTGTTTTCCCGTGTTTTTACCTATTCTATGCACAAACCTACGCTAGGATGACGGCGGGACAAGAACCGATAGTCATGCCCTTGAATTAGGAAATGTGTGTGCATACAAAATCAAGATTACGTTGCAGGTATCTCAGTACTTTTGAAATTGTGAATTTTTTTAAAAGGGCATGGCTAACAGTTCTTGAACTGTCGACGCGATTACGGATTATTAATCGGTTCGTGCAATTCATTTAAATGAGTCAAGTGATTTAATTTAGCCAAATTTAGTGTCCCGATTATCCCATGTGTGGACTTTTATGTTAATTAGAAATTTACCGAATGCTTTAGTCTACGGATTTCGAGCTGTCGGAATGGCCATTGGTGGACCGCCTGATAAACTATAATTTTCGACCGCCTTGGGGTTAAATCCAATTTTTAGTCAACTTTACGTAGTTAAACCGATTCATGTAAGGTTTTAATCAAAGACACATTCAAACATCCCAAGCACACGAATATGGACAAAATAATCACAAATAAATTAATTCATCGGTTTTAAGTCCAAGTGATTAATTATACCATTTTGATGTATCATTTGCCTTAGAAATTAGGGATTTATAAAGTGATTTATTTAAATCTAACACATTTAACCTACGATTTATCGTTCGATCAAAACTAAACGTGAAATACGGTTGCATGCAAACATATATCAATCACGAACATAACACGCATTTTATAAATTGCTCAAGGATCGAATTAAAATAATTTTGAAAGAACAGAGACTGATTTGAAAATTCGGTTAAAAATCCCTGGGACTGATTTGAGACAACTTGAAATGTTCCCTGGACTAATTTGGAACGTTTGAAAAGTTTTGTGGCTGAATGGGAATTAAAAATGACCTGAGACCTGATTGAAACAGATTTGAAAGTTTGGGACTGATCTGGAAAAAGAAAAAAAAGAATCACAGGGACTTAACTGAAACGAATTAAAAAGTTCCCTGGACTGATTTGAATTGTCTGGGAAGTTCAGTGGCTGAACTGAAAAAATGCTGAAAATGGCCAGAGTTCAACTGAAACAAATCTGAAAATTTCGGGCTGATCTGAAAACGGTGAAAAAGAGCTGCAAGGACTGAGCTGAAACAATTTGAAAACTTATAAAACCAAGCTTGAAAATGGTCCCGCTCATCATCACGGTTTAAAAGACTTACTTTATCTTTTGTTTCCCAGGTTATCACGCAATCACATCAAGGGGGAGTCCTAGTCAACGAATCAGATCGAAGAAGCAAAGCAACCTAGGCCAGAGATTTAATTGAGCACAAGTGCAATTCGATGCTCACCGGCTCTGATTTTAATGCATCCGTTTGTAGGCGCAGCCGCGGGACTTCTTCCTCTCGTCTTGCTTGGCCAACTTTGATGTCCGCGAGGAGAAAGGATAGCGCGAGAAAGGACAAAGGCCAGCAAAAAAAAGAAAAAAAGAAAAAAAGAAAAAAAAGAAAAAATGTATTAGAGCAAAAAAATCAGTTAAGAGACATGGAGACTGACGTAGAGATGGAGGAGACTTAGCTTCGGAGGCAATCATCAACTCGATGGCGAATGGGCAGTTTGGGCGGCAATGTAACGAAGCACAGCGGCAAATAAAAGCAGTAAGGGAGGTTGTGAAGGGGAGACGATGGTGCCGATTGTCGGGCTGGGGATGGCCGTGAGTTCAGGGAGCTGTGGGAGTTGTTTTTTCTTTTTTTTTTTTGGATCCCGGAATCCGGAGGAAGAAGAGAGGAGAGGAGCTGTGGGAAAAACCAGAGGAGTTGTGGCGGCTAAGGTTTTTTTTCGAGGGAGTCAGCGTTTTTTAGGAAAGGAGGCAGCTGGAGGAGAGAAGTCAGGATGCTGTGCTAGCTGTCACCAACAGTTCATGAGCTAATCTGAATATTCGAAATTTTCTTGAATTGCTCATGAGACTTTTAATCTCTCTGATAATTTTCCTTGATCCCTACATGAGTTGGGAACATCCTCGTAAAATTTGAAGATCGTTTGACCTCGGGAAGTTCCCGAAATAATTTTTCTTTGACAGCTGGCCCGAACCGAGAGATTTGGTTCTGATCTGTGAGAATATATTCGATTCTGTACTAATCTAGCCGAAAACACCTCCTATATTTTTTTATTTTCTGAATCTTAAGTGAATTAGGAATCTAATAACGTTGGCCATGCTTGAAAATACGAAGAATTGAATTTTTTATGGATTTTCTCCCTTGACTGGCAGAGTCTGTCCCAATTTAACAGTTTCGGGCATGGTGAGCTCAAAAATTCATAACTCTCTCTCCGTATTGAATCTTGGAATGAATGACCCGTCAAATTGAACCTAACTCTATTTCCTAGGTCGAGCATATGGAATTCACCCTTTTAGGTTCAGGATTGAGCATGATATAATGCGTCGAATCTCATGCTCGAGCTGCTGTATTCACTGTTTGGGCACCCCAGCTCCCACGAATTTTATCTTTTTGCTCGAATGGGCTCCCGATGTGATTTTTGCATTGAAATGTCCCCGACTCACCAAACCTTGATCTAAAAATATCAAACTTGGTTCTAGGATCCACAAAGATAGTCGTTCTCACAGAAGAAAATGATACAGAGACGTGATTTCCCCTTTGTCCACTGCCTTCGATTCGAATATCGATAATTCGTGTCTTACTCTTCGGGATCGATTGTGTGTGCTACAAAATTCCATATGTTGCCCTCGCCATTTTTTTGTTAGAGTTGTGGAACCCTAGTCGGGAGCCTTGTTGATGTCATATCCTAGAGCCGGTGGACCAAAATGGGGTGCAGACAATGTTGTTTGAAAAAAATACGAATTTATTTAATTGAAATAAATTGAATACTATTGTGGGAATGCATTTTAGGGTGAGAATTAAAAGTCAAAGTATGGTTGTAAGTTTCAATCCAATTTAATATTGACCAAATTTGGTTGATTTTCCTTCCAATTAAAGGGATCCCTTCCTTTTTGCTCTTAAGAAGCACGTGGCCTGAAACAAATTTTCCTTTTGTCAAAACTTGCCCTTTTGCCCGACGGCGCATAGAGCCATTCCTACATGTATATGTGTTTGCTCTTTAGAAGAAACATTTAACCGACAAGGCACGTTTATGTGCTTTCGCAAAGTTCATTTTAACTTTGCATATCATGTCCTCATCCAAACAATGCATGTGACTGCGGCGGGCATATTCTATGCTAGTACATTTTTTTTTTTGGGTAAAAAATGGGAGCAAGGCCAATTAAAAAGAGAGAATAACTACTAACTACAAAGGTGAGATATGAAAATCCCAATAAATCGTCAAACAACGGTGGTCCAAAACCTATTGGAGAATGCTGATAAAAGTGAACACCTATCCTCAAATGAAATGCGTTTCGAGCCATACAATCTAAACACGAGTTTCCCTCCCGGTAAGTGTACTAGTGCATATTAGTTGCCCCAATCCAAAAGAAAATTTTCTGCATGTGACTCATTGGACTCCACATTATTCTACTCGTCGGTCAATCTTATTCTAGTTTAGTTAAAAAGGAAAACCCCAACTTTATTTTCAAAATATAGTAAAATATAAAAATTTGAAAGATATGTTTTCTTACATCGTCTGGATTTTGCCCTCAATCTCTCTATTTCGACAATTATGTAAAACTAGTTAATACCCGCGCGTTACGGAAAATTTGTCAATTTTTATACAACCAAAATTAGTTCATGTTTAACGCATATGATGTACAAATGAATATAAGATATAAAGAAAATATATAATAAAAAGATAAGAAGACATAATAATAAATACTAAAAATTATAAAATAAGTATATATTGTGATGGCCAATAAATACATAATTCAGTCCTATGGAATGCGAACAATAATCCTCTAATATGATCCCAATAGGATTAGCATGTAATAATAATAATAAAAAAACTTGAAATATGCATCAGTACATTGTTCACAAGTTAG
Source organism: Punica granatum (assembly GCF_007655135.1). Classification (NCBI taxonomy): domain Eukaryota; kingdom Viridiplantae; phylum Streptophyta; class Magnoliopsida; order Myrtales; family Lythraceae; genus Punica; species Punica granatum. Next base: position 26,857,586 of record NC_045130.1, on the reverse strand, counting down.
GATATAGGAAAAATTATAATGGTAAAAGATGATTGAAGAAAATGAATTTCCGTCCTATACTTATAAGAAATTTAGTCCAATGAACTTGAAAAATGGCACATATGTCGAGAAGTTATTTTAAATTATCGAGATAACTTTTTAATTTTTTTTAAAAAATCAATTTTATATAATTACATACAAATAATATAAACGAAAAACTTAAATACGTTAAATGTGACAAACAAAATACAATAAAAAAATTAATGAATGGAATCCAAAGATCAATTCAATGTAGAAGTGCAAATTTCATAATGATATGTAAGGTCAGTTAATATAGAGCTAAGATTTGCTAATCAAGCTTAAATAGTATGTCCACGTTGCCCTTTTATGTTTTTTTATATCATAATAGATCCGGGTGGTGATACGAGCGCGTCTCCATCCAACCTCCCATTTGCCTAAAACTTCCTCGTCAGTCATCTTTTCTCTTCTCAATTTTCAATTTTCATTTTTAATAATGTTTTATTTTTTCGAAGTTTAACATCAAATAAGTTTTTCGTGCTCATGCAGTGGTTTGCTATTCCTCCACTCCAACCAATTGGAACACAAACTATGGAGACAATCGTATGAAATTGATAAATTAACAAACCAAATCAGTGCCAACAATGAGCAATACTAGCTTTCATCACGTGAAAGACCGAGTGCTTTCTTGTGCATGCTTTTGCTTTAGTCCTCTCCCAAGCTTCTCCCCTCATCAGTTCTCACTGATCTTTTAATCTCCATATTATATCATACTAAGAAATTTTTAAGCATTTTAAAAATTAGCTAGGCAGGCTGTTCGTGTTGATAGGGGCGGGCTTATTTGTGATCTGCTACCGGAGGAAGAAGAAACAGAGGCAGCAGTATATGGTATTAACACTAACACCATCTAAACCAAATGTAGCACTCTAAGGGGCACAGCTCAAGAGTTGGAAAGGAGATGAGAGGATCAACGACTCTCAGTATTCAAGACCAAATCCGAGAGGTTCTCTTCTTACTTAATATTGCTATCTTTCTTCATAAGCATAATATAACACTGAGAATCATCGAAAGCGCGTTTGCGTTCTGCAATTATCCCTCTTCACCCAAAAATGCCGATAATTTTCCCGGCCTCTTCCTTGTAAGCTAATGCTATAGCCTAACCCAAATACTGGCATACAACCATATAGAGCAAAAGCCCTCTACTTGTCATATTCACCACTTCACTTACAAGCACGGAGTGCCTTCAAATCAGTACCAGCTTTGCCTGAGAAGACCTGCATTTGCTGATCGCTAAAAATGCTCCTTTTCAGTCCGACTCAGTAGTGCTGGAAAGCAGTAGAAGCAACAGCCTTTGTGATGCTTTGATTGAATTATTACTACCTCCGCTTGTACCTACAGGAGAACGGAGATTAGTCAGAAACAGGGGAGTCTCGATCCAAGACTGCTTTTTTCCATCAGGGAAACCAAAGTTACAATTTCTTTGCCACTATCACGGTGCAAAAACCTAATCGAATTATCAAAATGAAGGCATGCAGCTTGTGTACATAAGAAATAAACATTTACAACCATAAGTTCCATCTCCAACAGGAGATGAATCGTGTACTCTTGTGCATTGACATGTGCAGTGCTGGGACTTGAACACAAATGTGGATATGGACATATATTCATGTTCATGTCTTCTTTCACACCAACAACAATCAGCTGTCACTCAGAGTCAACTTTGTAAACATCAAGCACTTACTAATCTTATTCTAAAATTTTTTTAGGTAAATGCCTCATTATCTATGTCTAGACACTATGAGTCAAGGACATAAAAAGTATGGACTCGGACAAGGGTATGTATGTTTCCTTGGAATAATCCTAGTCCCTATGATCTCCCACACTTCTTTTTTAAGTGAAGAATGAAAATTCATCTTGATCATCCACATCTCAGATCCATAGAACCCACAAGTCAGAGATACAAGGGCAGGCTATATCTAATATTTCAAGATAATAAAAATTATATTCAACAAAGTACCCAGAAGGACACAAAGCTTGTTCTTACCTCGACTTGCTCTTAAACTTTGATGATTTCTTTTTTCCACCAATGCCACTTCTCTTCTCTGACTTCTGCTGACTCATGTCACTCTGAAACAGCTCATGCATCTCTTTTTTCCTTGATTGAGTCCTCTCGGCAGGTCGTTTTGTTTTCTTACTGGCCCCCTTTCTGACAATCTTTCCTGCATCCATTGCCTTCTTTGCCGCCTTTGCTGCTTTTGCCCGACGGTAAGCAAGGTCAACAAGTGACAGTGGCTTTTCTTTTCCACCACTCTGCATGCATTAAAAAAAAAAAAAGGGCTAGTGTAAATTGTTAACCAGAAAATTGGTTTAGGGTGATTTTGGTCACTAAAGATTACTTTGAAAAAAAACAAGAATAAATCCAGGTTGAATAAGATTAGCATCAGCCAAAGCCAATGAAAACCTTCTGCGAAACAAAATAGTGATTGAATCAACTTTTTAATAATATGAATTTTTCTAAGTATCTACGTTCTATTCAAATGCTATTTTTCAAAATATATGTCAACTGGGAACAGCAATGTTCAAGTTAACATTTTATCAAGAGAATTAACTACTGCAAATGCTTCTGAGTTCTGATGATCCCCAGGAACATTTTAGGGGCACCTGTTAACTTCACCTTATTTGAAATTCCCAAAAAGGGGAAACCTCAGGAAATGAGAACTCTGCCATTAAAAATTAACTTTTGAAAAAGGGAAAAAGGGACTAGCATACCTCTGCTTTGTCATTATTCTTCTCTTCCTCCAACATTTCCCTGGCAGCTTCTAGCTTCCGCCGCTTCTTACGGGGCAAATTTTTCTGGTTCAAATGATTAGAAAAACATGTCAAATTTTCTATTCTTAAGCAGAAAGTTGCATTGTAAAGGACATATATCAAGATCATTTTATACCTCACGTTCTCGTTTCCTCTTCTCTTTCATTTTAAGATCTTCTGCCTCTTGCGCACTAATCACTTCCTTTTCAGAAGCCTTACTTTTTTGCTTAGATTCCTGTCGAGGGGGCAGACAAGCATTGCATTACATAAACTCTGCCGCACTATTCCTGAACTGATGCCATAGTTCAGTGACAGAATATCTCATGGAACTTATATTACCAAAAGTAACCAAATTTTGAACTACCAAAGCTAACCTACTTTTGCAATGTTCCAATGAGTCAGTCTATCAGGATTATGTGCTAATTCATCAGCAAAGAGAGACACTTAACCATAAAAATGTTTGTGAATGTTTCTGTGCAACTTCCGAAATGACGGAAGGGCACTAATAGTAAGATGGAAGAAGATTCATATGAAAGAAAGGTAATTGTAGACTAACAAATAACAATTACTAGATGGTCAATTATTGCGCAACAATTGCAAGAGTACTACCAAATGTGGCATCTTAGGTAGTTTCAACCATGTATTGTGCAGTTTCAACCATGTATTGTGCAGTTTCAATCATTTTATCAACTGCATCTCTTGTAAAGGACCCACCACGGACACCTGAAGCATCATAACCAAGGAAAACAAAGTACTCAGGAATAAACTACCTTTGCTACCTTAGCCATAAGCTTTTTCTCCTTCTCAGTCACAAACCATGTCCTTTTAGGACGTGCAAAGATGTCCTCCTTGTGTGCAATCATATTCTCAGCCTGCAACATCATAATAAGTGAAGAGAAGCACAAATAAAATATTATCTGCTTATTTTATGATGAAACATCTACAGGCAACAGAAGAAAAGATATATTTAGCTCTGAAGTGGTGCAGAAAAACAACTGGGAAAGACTGCAAGTCAGTATTTTGCATATTCCAACCATTGAACTGGCATAGAGCAGCCAATTCTTCTGATGGGACCAACCTGAACTGGCTACACCAATCCATTATATTCATCTTATTTGTTTTTCTCAGAAAATGTGCCTTATTTAATATTATAAAAAATTTAAAAACCTCCATCACTTTCGAATCTGGTTTGGCCAAGAGTCCAACTCCTGCTGAACATAGAAAGCCGTTAGGCTCACATCTGTGGATATTAGACCGAGATTGACCTGGTGCACATGGAGGTGTTGGTACAGCCTTACACTTTGAACGAATTATTTGTAAACCCTGTTACTTTAACCTATGAAACCATGCACCGGTTCGTTCAATGTCAAGTCCTATGAAAACTCTAGATAGAAAATCTAGCAGATATGCTGCATTATTAAGGATCAAATCAACCACTAAACTTCTCCAAAGTTAATCACTAATAAAGATGTACATTCACACCCCTAAACTCTCCAGATATCTCTCTCCTGTGCTCTCTGCTCCTCAATCATTTAGGAAATATGCTAGATAGAAAATCACTTAGGAAATATGCTTCATTGTGTAGGATCAAATCAACCATTTAACTTTTCCCAAAGTAAATTTCAAATAAAAGATGTACATCCGCACTCCTAACTCTCCAGTTATCTCTCTTCCGTGCTGTTTGCCCCTCAATCATCAAAAGTTGCACAACACAAAAATGTAAAGGCCTCAGATAGCAGGATGAAGGAAACGGCATACCTTGGTGACCTCCATCTCAGCTTTTCTCAAGGCTCTCTCTTCCCTGCAGACTGTCAGAGTCAGCAATAGCATTCTGATTATAAGGATAACCGAGATATTCCATGGCGTAACATAACCAATACCTCTCTTCTCGAAGAACGGCAGTGACTTGATCCTCCATTTCTTCAATTACAAGGGCCCACTTACTAATTGATTGCTCAGCAACTATTCTGCTCTTTAGCTTTGAACCAGCTCTCTTGGCCTATGGAATGGAAAAAAGAAAAGAACATCAGAAATATATTTTATTTAGCAAAGGAGAACAAACTTTTGTTAAGACGCATACTAGGACTGCATAAAACAGAACCATTATATTGGAGGTACAGGTCCAGGGAAAGCAGTGAAAAAGAAAATAGAAAGAGAAAAAGATAGCAGTTACTTGATGACTCCTTTTTCTATGTCATGGAAGTATAGATACTGATTCATCATCAATATAAAAATTTCCTCGGAACAAGTTAAATATTATTTAAGAAATTTCATTTGTCCAAGGGATCTACATGACTGAAATTCTCAATGGCAAATTGTTTCAAGTGTCTCAACTAAGAAAAATTCCATTAGACCAAACTCAGCAAAAGCTGTCAGGTATTTAGGACCCGTAATATGTTTCAGTGGTGCTATTCATGATTCAAAGCTAGCTGTCTGATAGGTATGAAAGCAGATAAATATTTTTCAACTCTTGAAGAGTCCAGGAGAAGAAATACTTCATAGGCAGCAGTTAATAATTATGCAAGTATATCTAATCATTGTAACATATTTTCAACCTAACCTGAAGAAGTAATATTATTAGCTAGAAGAAAAAGTAAAGGATATGATGCTAACAATTGCTTTCAACAGAGATCGGTCGTTGTCAGTAACGAACGTCACGGCATATCCTTCTCTCCCTGCTCTTGCTGTTCGTCCAACTCGATGAACATAGCTGTGCAAAGAAAAGTGGATTGTAGCTTTAAATAAATCCCATCAAATGGGCAGCAGGTCAGACATAAAAGAAAGGGCCCTACCTCGTAATATCACGAGGACACGCATAATTTATGACTGTTTGGACACCGAGTATGTCAAGACCCTGCAAATAGAAAGAATTAAAATTTGCTAGACAACAGAGAAAACTCGGATCTGTTCGATACTAAACCATAATCTTAGTTCAGAAGGTCCAACTTACTCGGGCAGCCACATCCGTTGCAATCAGAAACTCAACTTCTTGCTTCCTGAAAACTTCCAATGCCTGCAACCAGAGGGGGGACAAAAAAAAAAAGGACCTTCACTAAGACGATGACATGTATAATTATATAATAAAAGGATGATTTTAGAAAATCTGATCATAGGGCTCTCATTTTTTCACAATGATACAGGGGAGAGAAATTCACACTAGAAACAGCTTTAAATATCTAATTATGTTGCATTATCATCTCAAAGTGCAATATCACCACAAGTTTGCCGTGGGAAGTTTTGAAGATATAAACATAACTAAGTTGGAAACCACTTCTTATTTGATTCCAGCATCCAAAGTTCAATTACTCACATCAAGACGCTGAGCTTGAGTGAGATTTCCATGAAGTTCTGCAGCTTTGAAGCCAGCAAGTCCAAACAGGATCTTCAACCTATGAGCTGCCTGCTTTGTTCCACTGCAGCATAAATGCAAAAACAATTAAAAAGAATAACAAAATGCTCATAATGATATCGCCAAGTCTGTTAAAATTGATGAAACAAAGACGGGATTAGCTATCAAAAGTTCCAACTATATAAGTTTGCAAGTGATTCATACTGGTCATGGAACTTGGGTATCCACTCTATATGGACATAGGAGCACAAATAATGGTATCACAGTCACGAGTACCCATAGAGATAGTGGCATCACACTAAACAATTCTCCAGCATCTTTCTCTGGAGAGATATCCATAAAAGATATACTGCTCATATCACAAGTTTACTTCTTAGGACTCAGACATATCACATGCGTTGGAAGATCAGAAAAATTCAAATGCAGCAATAGCTACCTGAATATAATGACTTTGGATGTAAAAGTTTTTGAACACAATGCTAGTAGAACTGCTTCCTGATTGGTTTCACGCATCCTCCGTATTCTGACCACCCTATACAAAGATAAATAGAAGTCTTAATCATATTATCAAAAAGTACAACTGAATTGCCTAAAAGTATTGTATAATTATAAAAGCATAATCCAGCAAAACTTGCTATCTAGCTCTTGTTCTGTAAATTCAGAAAGTATATAAAGGATGTATTCCTAACATTTTTAAAGTTCAAGATTTCAATTGAAGATGTGTCCTCATATGATAATTACTATGCACACAAAATGATCAATTCAAAAAGCAATGTCAACACCAGCTTAAATATTGTCCTAGCGCACCTTAACTTTTTAGTAGCAAATACCTACTATCTGGTACTGCATGTGATAAAAACAGCTAAAATATATTAAATAGACATTTACTCTTCAGTTAGTGTAGCTGGCCGTTTTGAGGATGGATCAGCTGAAAGACGCAATGGTTTTGTCAGCGAAAGCTTAATGAGCTCATCAACTTCCTCAGTCATTGTAGCTGAGAACAGCATCGTTTGCCTCCGTTTAGGGCATAGACGAACCTGTAATTCAACAGAAGCTGGTGAGAGACATATCTTAGCAACTTATGTGGATAGGAAGTGCATTGGAGACAATTTATAAAGCTGGCACCTCCCTCATCGCATGTGACATTACAGTGTGGCCAAGAAAGTTATGACAAACTTTACCAGCTCATGAATTTCAGCACTAAAACCAAGCTCCAGCAGACGATCAGCCTCATCAAGAATTAGTACTGCAAGATCTTCTAAATCAACCGACATAGAATTCCGTAAATGATCTATCAGTCGCCCAGGTGTTGCCACAACGATATCAGGTAACGATCTCAAGGCTGCCTCTTGTTCCTGTGGAGTATACAATTAATTAATCTAAAACGTGCCAGTTTAGGCTAAGTTATTAATCATTCTGATATTATCTATAATTTAGAGGTAAATTACACCAAAAACACAACTTTTCACTTTTGTCTAAATTTTGGCACAACTTTTCATTTTTGCTATAAAAAATCACAACATTTTTCATTTTTGTTTCAAATATGGTACGCCGTTAGTGATCCTTTACAATTTCAGTTTAATTGCTTATGTGGCAGGTAATGGTGTTATGTGGACCCCAATATACCAGTAAAAGAGTGACACATGTATAATTAAATATTTTTAAAATTAAAATCAGACCCTAATTCGTCCCCACCGCCCCTCTCTGCAACCCATCTCTTCTGCGTCACTCTCCTCCCTCTCCCTCACCCTCAGCCTTCCCTCACCGCCACAGAGCGGCACTTGGTGGGAAAGGTATGCTAGCAATCATATGCTATGCTTCTCTAAAATACCCACATTGAGTATTAGAATAGAGGCTTAAAAGCATCCTACCACTGCAAAACCACTTCAGGTCTTAGAGACTCACAAAAGCATCCTATTACTGCAAAACCACTTTAAGAGAGAGTAAGAGGCTCTGTTTTCTAGCTTGAGCTCTATTTCAGTGGTTCTAAGGGGCAGAGGAGATTTGTGGAGGAATGTGAAAAGCTATATTTGGCAAATATATCTCAAGAGAGAAACCCAAGAAAGAGAACAAGAATGTCTCTCCAGTGCAGAAAGAGAGAGATCATTAGTGTTGTTGCTATGAGATGCATGGTCATCGACATCAACAGCTTCACCGGATATGCCATCTTTCCCGACTTTTTCTGCCATCACCTCAAACTTTCCGACTTTCTCGACCAAATCAGTGATCTTATTGAAGGTCGGTTGCTCTGTCTGAAAATGCCATCATTCCCATCCCTTGCTCTGCTCTGCATTTGCCATAATATATATATATAGATGTATGTGTATATATATATATATATATATGGGAATTTTGAGCTGGCAGTTAGAGAAGGGTAAAGAGGTGACAAAGGTGGTCGATGAGTGGTGGTGGTGGAGGAAGGCTGAGGGAGAGGGAGGAGAGAGACGTAGAAGAGGTGGGTTGCAGAGAGGGGAGGTGGGGACGAATTTGTAAATGTAATAATATATAGGGTCTGATTTTAATTTTAAAAATATATAATTCTACCTGTGTCACTATTTACTGGTATAGTGGGTTCCATATAACACCATTTCCTGCCACATAAGCAATTAAACGGAAATGGTAACGGATCACTAACAGCGTGCCACATTTGAGACAAAAATGAAACTTGTGATTTTTTATAGCAAAAATAAAAAGCCATGCCAAAATTGAGACAAAAGTGAGAACTTGTGTTTTTTTGGTGTAATTTAGCCTAATTAGAGAATAATACGCATACGGGGCGAAAAATATAAGTCCCTTGTGACGAACTAGTATCATCTTATGAAGTTTCACTTATTTCATTGCTGAAGCGCTACAAACTATGGAAATTACCTTCTACTCCCCACAATCTTAAACCTCATGAACTATTATGTTTTAAAAAAACAAGTTAGCAGTCCCAATAACCCCAAAGTACTGGCAAGTAATAGCACTACCAGTCAAAAGAAGCTAAAAGTCCAACCTTCATTGAAAGTCCACCAAGAACAAGGCAACATCTTATATCAGTAAACTGTGCAAGCTTCTGTATCATGCTATGAACCCTGCAAAAGATTCAATTCACAGTCACAAAAGCTTCATGAAAGCTACCCACTCATGCCGCGAGGACATCAAAGTCAAGAATCAAAGCAACAATTATCCGACAAAAAATAAGAGACACCATTAAAAAGCATCACCCTTTATTTCTCATCATCATTCTATCTTTTCTAACGAGTAGATTCCTCCTTCATTAATTAAGTTAGCTGTAAAGTTTTCAGGACAAGTTCTTGTAAGAAATACTGAGATGATATCATAAAAAGGGTTCAGATGATTGACATAGTAGTGGGTCTATAATCTATTGCATACAATGTTTGTATTGAGGTGAGACCTCTCATATTATCCTTCAAGAATGAAACTCAGTCTGCTGGACACTATAAACATTCCAAGGAGGTATTTCTTATTTTTGAAATATGGAAAGGATTATTAACAAAGTAGCTTCTTCTCCAAGTTTCCATCTAAGAATATACTCTAATCATCTGATTTTTGCCTCATTTTGCAACGAACTCCCTTTAAAGCGTTTAGATGAAAATTATGAAAATTTGTACTGCCAGAGCACTACGCTCTTTTCAGGCTCTCACAGAGGACTGCTGCTTCTCTGAACCAAAGAGTCATCTTATACTGTCAAATTACACTGCAGTTATTGTTAAAATGGAAAGTGAATAATTAATACTCGTTTGTTATGCATGTTAGTCAATAAAATTAATAAAACTTACCTGTGAAAAGATTATATAGAACAGCTAAGCCAAACTTTCCATTAATTTATTTATTTCTCAACAAGTATAATAGTCCTTTGAAGATATGAACTCATCACTAACACCAGTAAGAAACTGTTCAAAACTCAGCCGGAGAATAAAGAACAAGAAGTGATAAGTAACAACTTACTGAACTGCCAACTCTCTGGTTGGAGTGAGTATTAGAACTCTTATTGCTTTCATCCTTTTGGGCCGGAACAGTAACCTCTCCAAAGCAGGCAAAGCAAATGCTGCTGTCTGCATCAACAATCCAATTTAGTGCACCCAATAACCCTAAACAATATCTCAAATAGTAGAACACCGGCATCAGACGAGGACATGACATTCTGATCGAATACAAATTTCAATACCTTTCCAGAACCAGTAATGGCACTCCCACATATATCACGCCCAGTAAGTGCTAAAGGAATGCAGGCAGCCTGTTAATGGAGAACAAAGTCACTGTTAGAGTGTATGTTAAGCATGAAAATCAGACTAAGGTTCTAGAAGAACACAAGGATGTGACCTGAATTGGTGTGGGCTTAGCGTACCCCAACACCTCACAAGCCCTAAGCAATGGCCGAGAGAGATTAAGCTCCATAAAGGTATTTGCATGAAAGGACACTCCATCCGAAGAGGCAAAGAAGGGCTTGTTCTCTCCAGCATTGCCGCCAGCATCATCTTCATCTTCTGATTTATAATCTTCCTGTAATATAAATCAAAAAACAACATTCTCATCGCCTGCTCATGCAAAAGCTCAAACTTTGCGATACTGCACCTTAAAAGCACATATTAAGGTCCATTCCACCACCCCCCTTAACCCCAGGGGCTCAAATCAAACCCCCTCAAAATTATTAAGCTCATTTAGCTCAAAAGTTCTTAAATTATAATGTATGCAAAACAAGTGCATTGGTGAAAATTAGGGGGAAGTTTGATCAGTACCTGCTGGTCTGGCTCTTCCGATTCAGAGCTGGTGTCATCAGGTGGATTGGCGACAGGGACAGAGCGGTTCTGGAGAGCTTTGGATATCTTGAAATCGACCGAGGTTGTGCTCCGTCGAGCATGCTCTTCCGCCACGGATTCCGAGTAGGAGCCAAAATCCCAAGGAGATTGTTTTTTCTTATTGGTCTTCTTATCATCATCTTCTTCTTCTCCTCCTCCTCCTCCTCCTCCTCCTTCTCCTTCGTGTTCCTCTTCTTCTTCTTCCTCCTCCTCCTCCTCCTCCTCCTCCACTAAGTGTTCTTCATCACTGGGGGCTTCAAACAAGAAGCTTGGCGCCATGAGAGGAAGATATGGGGGTTCCTTCCAAGTCCTCAAGGAGTCCTATATTGGAACAACAACAGCAATTAACCCCTCCAACAAAAATGATACATCATGGAAACAATTGCAGGCCAATCCACCCACCAATTACAGCCACAAATCAACAAATCACCAATGCACAAAACGAGAAAATGAAACCTTTCCTACCCTCTTTCACTTTACCCGGGGAATGGCCGTGACAAGGTGGAAGCGGTCAAGACTGGCCAGAAGTCATCCGCAACAATTCGAACCATAAGAGAAGACTGTGCATTAAACCCTAAAGAGGCGCCATTCAATATTATTGGCAAACTAGATTCCCACTCATAGAGATTACCACTTTTATAATTACTAATAATGTTACATTACCATGTTTGGTATGCATTAGTAAAATCTCGCCAATAATCCACATTACCTTGTTCCGTATAAAAGAGAGATTACCGGGAAACTGTCTCTGTCACTAAAATACCCACAGAATGAAATTGAGCAACTCTCATTACATAACCAAGTGACACCTATGTTGCTCGAAACCCAAGACGACTAAGATGATCACCCCTTCAGTCAAAAAATCAAAATCAGCAATTTACGTAGAATCAAAACCTAAGTCGATCTCAAATCACAAACAGTAAGAATAACACATCTAGAAGCAGTTTCTATTGAATCTATATTCACTAATAACCGGCTAGAAGCAAGGACGGACAAGTAATTTTCTAGCTGTGTTATTTTTACAGAAAACGACCACTCAAAAACCAAAGAATCTAGAGGACTATGAATTTAAATTCAACCCATGTAGCGAAAGCTACTCTTCGCGTAACATCAAATAGCTCGAAACCCAGTAAATAATGGGTTCACCGGTTTTCTTGTTTGGCAGGAAGTATCACGAAATCACATAGAGAAGAAGAAAGAGGAGTCATACCTAAATGAGCAGGATTCGGAGAGGGGCAGGAGTCGGCTTTGAGCAGGAGGCAGCGAAGGGCAAGAGGCGGCGAAGGGCAAGAGGCGTCCGACCGGGAGGAGCTTGTGAGGGCGAAGAGGGAGGAACGGGTGTGGAAGGCGGCAGCTCCTGCTCTTAAATACTGAGACCCTTTTTGCTAAAACCCTCTCTCTCGGCGACGTCTTCTAGTTTCTCCCGGTGGAAAACCGAAACCGAAATCCTGAACTAATTTTCGGTTCGGATTAAGTTTAGAATAAAAATTGGACGGTTCAGTACGGTTCTAACATGAACCATAACCGTCCCAAATTTTCCAGGCAAGAATTTTACTTACCGTAACTGAAACCGAATCAGAACAAGAAAACCATCCCCAAAATAATTGGTTTTACGGTTCATTGAGTTTCATTCATTCACATACCACAAACACTAAGGGTGTGTTTGTTTTTTAAAAAATTTTCAACTCAACTCAACTTCACTTATTTTCAATTCAACAATACAATCATTACTTTTTTAATATTTTTAATCATTCAATTCAATTTTTAATATTAAATTCTCTCAACTATTAGTTACTTTTTCACAATTCAATAACATAATCATTACTTAATCATTACTTCGTCTCAACTATTTATTACTATTTCACACTTTTTCTCATAATTCAACAATACAATCATTACAAACCAATTAAAATCAAAACTCAACTCAACTCAACTCTAAATACAAACGTACTCTAAGGATTTGTTTGGATTTTAAATAATGTTCAACTCAGCTCAACTCAATTACAGAAAAAGACAAAAATATATTTAAATAAGTTTGAGGGTGGGCTCCATTATTGGTCAAACAAACAAAGACCCCCATTATATTCATTTTATTTAATATAATGCTTGAGAGTGGGCCCCATTATTGGCCAAACAAAAAAAGACCCCGTTATAGAAAATTTCATTTAATATAATGCTTACACTATCATTATCACATCATAATAATAATTAAGACAATGTCCAATACAACACCTAAGTGCATGTCATCGCCCTCCTCTCTCTGCAAGTCATAATGGAGTAGTGATACGGTCGCGTGCATTGTTCATTTCAGCGCTATCCATATCTACATCTACTCTATTTCCTTCTTGTAGTGGCAGATTGCGAAATTCATCGTAATCTGCTCACGCATCACCGTACTCCAGAAATAATCTAGCATGGTAATTATTACGGCGTATAAAATTATGCAAAACAAAACAAGTAAGGACAAGTTGTCCTTATGTATACGGGATGAAGTTCGTCATTAAACTCAGTATGGCGAATCTCTTTTTCAAAATACCGAAGCAAGGTTTGATAACATTACGCACTGATGCATAGCGCTGGTTGAATAGCTCTTTTTCCGTTGTTAGCAGATTATGCCGAGGAAAATCGCTCTGGTGATATCGTTCTCCCTTGTATGGAGCCAAATATCCTGGTATATTTAAAAACCCTACATCAACAATATAATATTGTCCTGCAAAAAACAAAAGGAAAATTAAAGATAACTAATTTAGGCTTGCAATTTCATAGAAAATTGGAAATGTATAAGCAAATACTCACTACCACGCCGTGCTAGAAAGCGTTCCACTGACGCAGCGTCGGCAAATATTCTTGAATCGTGTGCGGAACCCTCCCAACCCGTCATCACGTATGTAAACATCATGTCGTGTGAACAAACAACCAATACATTTTGTGATATATCGGCATTACGATCACAATAAGGTACTTTGTTCGCCTGTGGCACGCATGCAGCGACATGGGTTCCATCGATAGCTTCAATACAATGCTGCATGAAAAATGCATAATTATATTTACCTCACATAGTATACCAAAAACAGTTCTATACAGTATGAAATTAGCAGATAACATACCCTAAAGAAGCGCCACCTTTCATCATTTTCAATTTTCGACTGGACAATGACATTCCGCGGTGTTATAAAATCGGCAGATAATTCTTGTATTCCGCGTGCAATTTTTTTAATAACTCGTGGAACCGTTTCCTTCGAATGCTGAAACCTTTTTACCACCATTGAAAATCGCACACTATGTGAAATAACCAACAAGAACATGTCGACTTGCTCTTCTACAGTAATACATTTTCTAGTATCTGTGATGCCACAATACAACCGCAGTGTGCCACAATGCAAACACGTATGGTTCCATTCTGAAGCTTTCGAAGTACCGAACGTCACTCCCTAATACTTCAACAACGTACTGTCGTCCTTGAAGTGCAGAATTTCTACACGGCATGTTCCGTGGAACGGGATCTTCCATCTGATCAAATTGTATCATTAAGGAGTAGAACATACGTTGCCTACGTTCATTCTCGTCATCTCTAGAGTTATTGTCATTGCCTGAAGACATGCCATTACGAGACATACTGTTTGCCAAATGATCGCCTATAACTGTGGAAATAAGTTCATGAATATATCGTTAACAGTGAAACACCTCAATTATAATCATAACACAATAACATGCAACACACACATAAAATAAAAAATCATCAGCATAAGCAAACACACAGAACAAACATGAGCAATACGAGTTCAGTCAGAACAAAGAAAAAAACAACGTTGTTTTTGGGAAAAAAAAATGTAAGATGTGATCACGGATTCTTCAAGGATAAGGAAGCTGCAATATCCATTCCATTCGTGACTCCTCCTTGAACCACATGAAAAGCCTCCGCACTCCCGGATCAAGGAGTGCTACGCCCGCTTTCACAAACAAGGGGTGAGGGATTCTTGATTCCAATTTAGCCAACTCATCGAGGGCTTCCTTGATGCTATTCTTCACAGGTTTCTCAAGGCTCGATACCGACTTGCTTCTCTTTACCGACGGTGGGGTCTCCTGTGGCTTCTTCATGAAACTCTCCTTGAATATGTCCATGCACTCCTGCATTTGTGAGCTCTTGCTTTGAGATCTTTTCGGCACTCGACGTCGAGACTTGGTTAGAATGGGCTCTGCAACATGGACGGGGTCGTCACTCTTGTCGAAGCCTTCTTCGAGATCAACATGTTGTTTCTGCTTTCCCTTCCCCCTAGATAAGAATTCCTCATTTAACTGGCATTCTTCTTATAAAGTTGGAGGTGGATCGGTCGAGGATATGCGAAGAGCACCGGTAGCCACTAAAGAACTAAACAGTTGCTTCTGCAAATCGTAGTGCTTGCAGCCCTTGCTCCGGAAAGTCTTGTACGCCCTGATCTTCTGTACGAAGAAGTACGACATTGCTCGAAGGAGATCAGTGACAATTCATTCAAAACAACAATAGAAGCCAAACAAAAAAATAACAGCATGTACCTTTATAAACATATCCCAAACATATGGGTCGGTTGTGATGGTGTTTGTGTCTGCATCCCACCCAACTGTATGCTTCACTATTTCAGAAAATCGGGTGAAATTTGTCTTCATTCTTTGATACTTGTCCTTTACCTTCTGCAAAAACAGTTGTTTATCGCGAAATAAATTGATCATTTCAGCTGTGATCTTTTTCCAAGTACTGGTCTTCCATGTTGTAGTGTGTGTTCTTCTCAGCTTCTCAATTATTACGTTTAGGAAAGCGAAGTCCATTTCATCACTCCATTCAATGATATTTTCCCCTTTTGGAGCCATGATGCATGTAGTTGGTGGAGCAGAACTTCCACAAATAACAGGTGAAACAAAATGAATGACAGACAAACAAAACTTCGCAGCAGAAAGACAATGCAGAAACGAACAAATAGCGACTCCCATGTCAGTTAAATCCATAAGACTATGTTTGGGAAAAAAGAAATGCGCAGTAGTAGGTTCTCGGACAAGCAATGAACTTCTCTGGTGTTTTTCGCAACAAAATAATCACTAACAGCTCACACGGTTTTAGCAAGTTGTATAACACCAGAGAGCAAAAGCAATCACAGTCGTGACAAAAACACTTTCAAACCGAGCTTTCAATGAGCTTTCAGGGCATAGCTGCAGTATTCATTTCATCGCATCAGAGCTTCCAATGAGCAGCTAACGAAGAAAAACAAAGAGAAATCTTCAAACAATAAGCACTAATGGAGACAGAGGCTGACGGAACATACCTCTAATGCGGATGCTTCTCCCAAATCCACGTCCACCGCTTCTTAAAGGGGCAAATTGAGCTGGAAACAGAGCACTTGGAGGGGGCCCCTACAATTTTGCATTATTCGGGAGATTTGACATCGCGTGCCAAAGCACAGTTCTCCGCGAATAACTCCTGACAATATCCCATTTTCACTGTGAAGCGCAGCTCCTTTGCCCGCTGCTCGTCACGGATGCACAGTCTGTATAATCGATGGAATTGACGGAATGAAGGTGAGTAATCGATGGAATTGACGGAATGGAGGTGAGTAATCGATGGAATTGACGGAACCCACTCACCAATCGGGGAGTTTTCGCCCTCGCTTTGAGATTCTTGCAACCAATTTGCTTGAAGTTTCGAACCCTACCGAAGCTTGGAAGGAGGAAGGAGCTTCACGTTTCTTTCTTTGGCATGCCTTTGAACGGTCTTCTGCCCAAAAGGTTGGTTTCTCGAGCACTTTAACCTACCGTTGTGCTACTGGGACCCACAGCTTTGAAAACGCAGACCCATTTTGTCGGGTAGCAAATTGGATGGAGTTGAGTTGAGCATTGCTCATAATCCAAACAGCCCCTAAAAAGTTCAGTTAAACAACACTCACCCATACAGAGAAAGTTAAAAAAGAGTCATCAAAAATTAAAATTAGAAATTTTATAATCTTTACCTCACTTTTTGACCTTCTATTAAATTAAAATTTCTAAAATTTCATTTATAATATATATAATGATGCTATAAATATGTACCGTCGACACGAAACGGTTAACCGCGATTTTCTAATTTTGAAAACTGTAACCGTCCCATAACTGATTTTTTGTTTTGAAATCCCGAACCGAATATTTCTCGTAATCGAATAATTCAGTTTTTTTTTTATTCGGAAGGAAACGGTTTTGCGGGATTGTTCCATTATCGGGATTTTTTGCGCAGCCCTAGTTCCTTGTACAATACATTGGGATCAACAGACACGGAGAACAATAAAACACAGAGAGAGAACTAGGAAATGGAGACAAGGTCAAAGGAGACCGTCAGCACTGAGCACAGAACGTCGAGGACGAGGCTTGAGCTTGGAGAATACGAGAAGAACGGAGAGAGCCGAGGGCCATTGGTTGGGCTGAGCAGGCTACAGAGGTGACTGGCGCGTCGTCGGCATGGAATTGGTTATGCTCTCATTGATGATTTTGAGTTCGCCCAAGACACAATGAAGGTCCATAACCACGTTGAAATGCTGAGCAAATGACCATGGGATGATGACAGACTCTTTTACCTTCAGACTGATGGAATCATGATTGTATCATTGAGGATCAGATCCTACTGCCACAAACTTCGAACTTGGATCTTTGACGGGATCACCCTGCCGCTCTAAACTCTTAATATCTACGATACTCCTGCTCTTAAGATAGATGCTCGATAGAGCTGATAGACAATATTAGTTGATTCGTCGATTGTGTCCTAATTATAGGGTTTCCCCTCCATTTATAGAATTTGTGCTGAACTCTGACAGTTACCAGCTTCCTCTCTGTAATTTCAAAGATCGTGGGTTGACAATTAAGGGTGTGCTTGGCAAATGAGTAATATTTATTACTCTACTACATTTTAACTCAACTTATCTTCAATTCAACAATACAATTATTACTTTTTTTATTTTTTTTATTTTAACTACTATTCAATTCAATTTTTACAACTAAATTTTCTCAACTATTCATTACTTTTTTCACAATTCAACAACACAATAATTACTTTCTCTCAACTATTCATTTCTTTTTTTTTCACTTTTTCTCATAATTCAACAACACAATCATTACAACCTCAAATAAATATAATTATTTATGTTGGAGTAGAGTGGAGTTAATTAACTTCCTCTAGCTAAGTAATTATCCACGTGCTCTTGGTTTGACCTAGTCTTCGAGGTTGATCCTTATCCATTAACTCTCCTCAAATTTGCTGCTTTGCCTCTACGATGTCATTTTAAGTTCTATCCCACTTCTCAACTCGAATTCTGAACCATGCAGTCCAGGCACGTCTTCATTCTGATTCTGCAGCGTTTGTTCTGACACGACATCGTTCTAACAAAGCTTATGTTTTTCACGTAAGTCCTCAATTATTTTAAGTATTTTCAAGAACATCTTGAGCACGTGTCATTCTCTGATTGGATCACGTGGAGAATCCTTGAAAATTACTTTATACTAGCAACAATCTCGTAAATGTCTCTGGATTCCCTTCCTATATGTACGTGTATCAGGTCAGTTATACGCTAAAAAGGAGACCCTGGCTTTCTTTTGTTTGTTTCAAAATCCAATTTAGTCTACGTTGGTCAAAAATCAGCGTCTGGATGAAAGCGACAAAAGCACAAAAGTTTGAGGACTTTCTTTTAGATTAGAATAAAGATTAGGATATTAAAAAAAATACAACTTTTCCTTTAGTTTCTAATATATATCCTTTGTATATAAGTAAAGTAGGAATCAGTTTGATATTACATCTTAGAATTTAGAGGAGCAAATTGATGAGGATCATAGGTAAAGTTCTTTGGATTGCATTGTCCACCTTATATGAGCATGCATTAATTATGATAACATACTATATTACCTACATCACCATTACGCGTATCATCTGCCTCTATGTATGTTTACTTATTAATAATAAAATGTTGTACACTTCACCAACAATAATATATAGATTTATGCGGTATGTAAGCCCTTACATATGGAAGCTAGTAATAATTCATTAGATTCATAAAAAAAAAGTAATAATTCATTAGCAAAAAAAAAAATGGAGGTTCGGAGAGAGCCTATGCTACGTACATAAGAGATTATGTACTAATTCCTTTGACACAATAAAGCGAAAACATCAAAATACATATTACCCATGGACATGCTTTTGAGGCCTATGTTGTGATGGACAATTCTCATTATTTTAGTATGAAGGCTTATGCATCCTCATACTATATCCAAATATCTCTAGTCTGAATCTTTGAATATTAAATTTTAGAGTTTTTCTCGCCACTAGCAGATTATCAACAACCCAGAATGCTAGGATTCGAAAAAATTTTATGGCTTCCCATTTTAAGTAGTTCTGTTATCACTGTTGATAATGCTTTCTTTTATCTATATTATTCGACATTCGGTTATATCATTTTATTACTGGTCAGTATAATTAGTATGAGCACTAAAACCTCAGTGAGGTTAAACTGTCGTAAATCCTTCAAATGATTTGGTATAGATAATTTAACTTCAACTAGTGCCATATGAAACCGGCAGATCTAGATTTAATTAATATATACTGCAGAATTTAAACCTTCAACTGCATGTATGGTGGCGAAGCGGTGAAACAGTGGTATATGAATGACCAAGATGTATCGGAATGTGGAAATCAGATCAATTTGCGCCATAGAGCTTATTATGGTATAGAAGAAAAGGGTAAACCTAGGAGGAGCGAATGCTCATCCATTGTGGAAGTTGCCATTCAGGAGACAAGCATTTTGTTATAAATTGAGTCCTCCCATAATATCCCTCCTCGCTTGTTCATCCAAGAGCTTTCAGAACCTTTTGCTGTGAAAGATTTATTGCAATCCTTTGAGCACCTCTCTCAAGGTAATTAAGAATCACCAAACTACTTTCACTTACATGAATAGTCCATACTCTTTTTTTTTTTCCGTATCTCAAAGTTTTTGAACCCGAAATTGTCTTTAAAAAAAAAAGATTCGAACCCAAAATTACTGAAACACTAATCAATCAAATCTTTAGTTGGATTTTGGTTAGTTAGAATCTTCTACCTGGTGAAAATCTTGATTCGAAATTCCAGATATTATTCCTTCTCACAATAAATTCATTTATGATGGTTATTGTGGTATGTAATCTCTCATTAACATCAGTTGTAGGGCTATTATATTTTATTGAATTTTGGTTATTTCATAAGAACATCGTGAAAATTCCAAAAATATCGATTCTTCCTTACATATCATTATTCGTACGTTGGGAAATGTTTTAGTATATTACAAAAATTAGAGATTTGTTTAAATTTCTAACCTATTTTTCAGTATCTTTGCAAGTCTTATTTTTCAAATTTGTCAGTGACAAATGGCGAACGTCAGGAATACAGCTGACAGCAACGAGTTCTTCTTGGAGAGGGATGCTCCCTCTCGTATTTACTTCAATGAGAACTATACTTGGATATTATTCTCAACTTTTGTGACAACTCTTGCCCAAGAGCGTTTCCAGGCAAAATTTACTACCGTGGAAATCTCTACCGACGAGGGTCGATTTATCATTGACCTTTTTGCTTTGGAAGTCATCAACAATGCCACTGGGGATAGGAAGCCAATTGGCTGGGTTGATAAGGCTGGGCGCTGTTTCTTCCCACACTCCGTAGCGCGAGAGGTTGAGCTGCCACCTCCTATTCCCCAACCCGTCGGAATCCGCCAGCCCTGGAACATAAATAATGTTCGAGATGCATTCCTCAATGGAATAGAATATTATGCTGAAATTCAGCAGATCAAAGTTAGGCCCATGGAAGGCCACATGAGGAGCCTCAAGGCTGAGGTATTCGAACAGGTGGCCGAGATTGTCAAGCATTCCAGGGGTGACTCGAACGTTGTCTACGCCTGGGCTGCTACCGATGCCAACTCCCTAAGGAGTGGTCGGATCTGTCAATATCCCGGCCAATTTGGCTTAACTGTTTACGGATTTGGAGCCATACTCTCAAATATTGAGAATCCCCATTTCAGGTTTGCTTTTGCTTTCTTCCTTAATGGTTTCTTCCTTGATTTTTTAGTGGCAGCATATATGTTAGTGACAGCATAAGGCAGAGCGTCCTGTTTTGGAAATCATGATGACATTAGAAATGCATAAAATTTTTCCTGACGAGAGAATAGAAGACAAGATCCCCTGTATATTTTAGGGTTAATAAAAAAAAAACACAAACTTTTCATATTTTAACAATTCTAACACAAACTTTTTTTCCTTAACTTAAAAATGCACAAACTTTTGATTTGATAACAGTTCTAGCACGGCGTCAAATTTTTTATTAATTTGGACGGAATTGAGACCACAGAGGGCACCGATGATCCCAAACCGAGGAAGGGCGCTGGCGACCATAATTGGAGGGTGATGGCCGAGATCGTGGCTCCACCGGCCGGAATTGGGAGAATCCCCAATTTGAGGGTTCTCCCGATTCCAGAGGCCTCGATCCGGCCATCACCCTCCTGATTGGGGTCTTTGGCGTTCTCCCTCACGATTGGGAACGCCGGTACCATCTGTGACCTCGATTATGTACAAATTAATAGAAAATTTGTTGTCGTACTAGAATTGTTATCAAACCGAAAGTTTCTGCATTTTTAGGTTAAGGAAAAAAAAATTTGTGTTAGAATTGTTAATATGTGAAAAGTTTTTTATTATTATTAATCCAATGCTTTAATATATATATATATATATATATATATATAGCTGCGAGCCAGATGACGATGGGATAAGCCATGTAATGTTGTGTCGTGTAGTGCTAGGAGATGTTGAACAAGTTCCTTCTCCGAACCAACAATGCAGACCCAGCAATGACAAATTTGATAGTGCTGTCGATAATCTCGTCCTTCCGACTCGCTATATAGTCTGGTGTTCAAACATGGTAACTCACATATACCCCGAATATTTGGTAAGATTCAAGGTGGAAGGTACGGTGTCGCCAAATTCATAGATTAATCTGTTATGATTATGAAATAAGTTGATATAATTAACGAATTTCGGTTATACAACAGGGTTTTACGATGACACAGATGAGGCAGAGTCAATGGAAGATGATGATGTTGATGATGAGGATCATTCAGATATTGGGCGTTTGGTTTCAGAGTTAAAGTAATTTTGATTTTGATTTTAATTTTGATTGTGGAAAAAGACAAATGAGATGGTATTATAAATTTGACTTGGGAAACGTGTGTTTTTGTTATTTAGTGGGTAGAGTTAAAATCAAAATCATGATTCTAAAATTATTTTATGAAACCAAACAAGTCCTGAATATGTAAGAACTTTTTTCGACTAAACAGAACTAATACCCAATATCTGCATACTTATAAATATAATGAAGCAAAATTTTCAATTTTTTTCCTTATTCTTGATTTATGTTGATTAGGAGATGAGTTCTCATGAGGCTAATGCTGAAATCCCTCGCCAAAACCCTCGAAGGGCCCCCGGAAATCAACTTGTGCAAGCTCGTGGACTCTTCAATGCCATCATGAGAGAAGTACCTCGCCAAAAAATGAATGAGATTTCTGCTGCTTACAACCAGTACAGGGTATGTTGAAGATACAATTGATTGATCTAATCGGGCCTATAACAATTTTTACTGAGCAATAATTTTTTTTTTTCGTTTCTCTCCTCCTTGGTGACCGTTAATAGAGGGGGCAAATTAATCAAGACCAACTTCTGAGGAACTTAAACATGGCGGTTGGGGAAGATCGGCTAAGGGCCCTCATCCGGAGGTTTTGTGGCTTGGTATTGTCTCTTCTACACTTCTTTGACAATTCTTTTCAAGTGACAACTCGACCAATTTTTACAATTCCGAACTTATAACATTATATACTCTTGTTTTTTCCCTTGTTTTAACAGCCCATTATAGGCAATGGAAATGCAGTGCTTCCCTGAAGGGAGGACAAATGTCGAAAATTTAGGAGGGATGTGTCTCTCATATTTGATCTCGATAATAAGAATCTTGGCTTCTTGAGCCTTTGTATTGGCTAGTTTTATTGAATTCATGATGGAGTCAGTTTATCTATTTCATTTATTCTAAATTTCGATAATTGTCTTTGGTATGGCCTGCTGGAAAGATAATTTCTTTTTCAACATATGGTGCGTGAAATGCCAAAGACTAGGGTTGTAATGAAATGGGATTATTCTTATTGTTTCTTTCAGAACCATCAATAATAAAATAGTATTATTTATTTATTTATTTATTGTATGTGGCAAAAGAAAGTATTTACTATATATTTGACGTCAATTCTTTACCCTCATCATACTAAAGTATAGCATTGCACGGGATTGTTATTTGGGACAAAATTAATGTATTTCATTTTATTAATATGGTCTTAAAAAATCAACAGGTTTAAAAAAATGTAGAATTTACAATTCGATAATATTCAAAACTATAATCCGGGAATAATATAAAAATAAAAAAACGCAACATGGACGCACTATCTAAACTAGATTAGCATATTCTTAACTCCACAAAATTATTAGAAATTAAATCACACAATTTCAAAATTTTCTTATTAATAGCCTCTTTTAAATTGCATTTTCTTTTAGGAAAATAATTTTTTAAAATTTTCAAAAAAACCTTAGAAAACATATAATTGAGAAAATTTAAAAGAAAAAACAGATAAAAATGAAAGACACTTGAAAAGGAGCTAGGGACGGTAGTGGAGGGCCCTCGCTCATCACCATATCGAGATTTAATAATTTGTTCAAAGGGAGAGAGGGAGGATAAAATTTAGGTACTATTGGGCCTGATTGGATGGGTGGTGGCCGTAGGCAAGGCGCCTCACTGCCCTTCCCTTTCACTGTTGATTCCCTTCCCTTTTTCTATTCTTTGTAATTTTATTAAATTCTGAAGGTTATATTATTCAAAAAATATTTTTTGGATGGAAAATGGTTTTGTAACGAATATTAAATGGCTGGACTAAAGTGATAAAAAATGAAATGTTGATGATGAGAATGACAAAAAAAAAAGTTTAGGACCAAAATGGCAAAAGCAGCAAAGATTGAGGATCAAAAGTGCCTATTTTCCATTTATAAAAAATAACTTTATTTTAGGTATTTTAGGGTTTTAGGAAATTTTTAGGGTTTATTTTATAAAAATTCAATTTTATTTTTAAAATTTTAAAATTTTATAATTTACAATCATTTTATTTTTTTGTTTTCAAATTTATTTATGATTATTTTATTTACAACTTTTGCTTCAATTGTATAAAAAATAAAATATTTTGCTTGCAAGGTTGAAGAATCGTTGTGTTAATTTATTTAGAATGTATTTGTTAGAGTGAGAATTACAGATGGTCTACACTTATATAATCGGCATATTATTTTATTTTAGACATATATTTCCAATTATTTAATCGAGAATATCAATTATATAAAAAGTTAATTAAAATATCTTACTCGTAAGGCTGAAAAGCAACCGTATTAGTTTATCTAGAGCACATTAGTGAGAGCGAGAGTTATAGCTAACCCACACTTACATCTAATCTATGTATTATGTATAACATATTTCTTTGTCTTTTATAACTCAGTTCAAGATAGATATAATGCTCGATCGAGTCAATATCTTTTAGTAAAACATATACAATTACGTTTTCAAAACTGTTTGAACTGTTGATATTGTTTGGTTGAAGTAATTTACAATGTTAAAAATAAAATTGAAACAAAATTTTTTTATTGTCGGAATCAGGTTCACTTTTAGATTTTAGAATATGATATATATAATTTTCCATTTATTTCTTTGACCATAACCTGATTTAATAAGGGACGTAATATTTTGGACATCGTAGCAGAGGTAGGGAAGGACAAGCTTCTGAATTAAGAGGGTGGTGGAAAGTAGACTTTTATGTTAGCAAATTGCAGAGGAGGGGCACGAGGCATTCGAGCTATAGTGTCTTTTTTCTTTTCGTCCTTCATGGTCGTACTCTCTAAATTACACTAATTAATATATTAATAATATTGTGAGTTTTAAATAAATAACATAACTTAAAAATCAAAACCAACCAATAAATGAAGAAATAATTGGAGCTATAACATTCTCGAATATCCTAATCTATATCTATATCTATATAATACGATGGTTGGGAAGGTGCCCCGTAGGACGAACATGCTCTCCCATCGAGTGACATTTTCGAGTCACCACCGATAGAAGACATTTGGCACAAAATTATGATGCCATATATGATTTAGAAGTCCAAAAGTCCACTACTTAATTATTAGAACTTATAAAGCCAAAAATTATTTTGCAGAGCACTTACTGTATCCATATTTATATTATAATTGATTTTTAATAATCACAGTGATTTAAAAATGGCCAATTAAAATATGGTTCAAGTGAAATAGTTCAATAAATTTTTAGTTTTAAATATTAAAAAGAAAAAATTGTGAAAAAAACTTACGATCACATATTTTATATTTAAAAAATAAATAATTATAATTAGATGAATTATTATAAACAATAACTTGCACATTGCACGAGTAGCCCAACTAGCTAATAATAAATCATGAACTTCAAAGTGTTTTCCGTTTAGAAATCGATAAGTTATATATTATATATATATATACATATATATGCATTATTAAAAATAAAGAAAGAAAAACTCACCATTTGCAACTACATTGTCTCATTATGAACAAAAAAAAAATTGTTTTACCCTGTGAATTATACGAACTCAATATTTCATAAAGGCATTGGTTTCTTGAGAAAATCAAAGAAATTTGAAAAAAAAAGATTAATAAGAGGTAAAATCTAATAATATATGCGATTGCAAATAAAAAATAAAAAATTATTTTGTGTGAACAAATCTTAGTTACAGAAGAATTTTTATGCTATCTGTATATCCGTTCCAATTGTGGCCACTAATTTGTTAATATGCCCCGCAAATCTTGCCCGTGCATAGCACGGGTGTTTCACCTAGTATGTATTAAAGTCCAACCTAATATATGAAAAGGAAGGATTCTTTCCAACTATTATACATGTTAGTTCGACCCGTATATAAAAAAAATGGCTATTTTTCACATGTCATATTCACTTAAACAAATTCTTAAGATGATTCCCTCAATATATTAAAAAGATTATCATTTAAAAAAAAACCTATATGTTAGAATTGCGTTATTTCTGAGTCAAACAATATATAATTAAAGCTCACTACCCATAATAGTTGGCTGTAATTAATTGTATAATTTGGTCGAACCAACTTCTTATGTGAAAACTAATCCGACCGGCCATTTTATCCTCTATTATTCTACTTTATTTTTTTAAGAGCGACTTAAAATGACAACATTACTTTTCTGGATAATATAAAATCTTAGTTTTAAAAATTGGTTTCACCTAAAACTGTAATTTGTTCAAACTATTATCCTCTACAAAAAAAAAGGTTGTTATATATTAGCAAGAACAGTTATAATTCTTGCTCTAGCTAACTTGTTTTGTATAAATTAATATGATTGTTTTTAGTCTTCGAGTAAGATAATTCATTTATTTCTTATATGATTTTGCTGATTATATAACTTGTAATTGGAAATGACTATCTAAAATAAAGTTGAGAATAAAATAATTATAAACAAAGTTAAAAGTAAAAAAACAATTTTAAATTATAGAATAAAAATAGAAAGTTGAAAATAAAGTTAGATTTTTTATAAAATAAAATAAAATAAAATAAATAATATAGAAATATAAATATATAAATAATTTAGTTTTAATAAAATAAAAATTATAAAGTTTATTTTTAGAAAATGTAAAAGTAAAAAATAAGAATGAAATAAATATAAAAATTAATTATAAAATAAATAATTAAATATTGTGAAACATTATAAAATTGTTTTCAGACAAATTGTAAAATAAAAATTTTAACATTGATTGCTCAATAAAATACAAACGGTTCTTCATTTAATCTAAAAATAAATGATGTAAAATAATATTGATTTTCAAAATTGTAAAATAAGTACTTATTATTAAAGTAAATATTTATAAATAATATTGATTGTGACATAACTATTATTTATAGTAAGTAAATTTAGAAAACGGAAAATAAAGTTGAAAAAACAATTTTAAATTTATAAAATAAAAGGATGATGATGATAAGACTAGTGTCTTCTTGAAGAAGAAGATGGGGGGAGCCGGCCAAACGAGTTCACTGGCTATGTTAGAGAGAGAGAGATTCAGGGTCGTGACGGCTCTTGCGTCCGAGGCAGCCACCGCCCTCCTCCCCAATCTTCTTTGAAGTTACCTCTCCTTTTTTTTTTTGAATTCGCTAGCCGGTTCAACTAGTTAGACCATTCTATTAAACTAGTCAAGTTTTTGATGGTAACCCTCTAAATTTGTTGAACTTTAGGTGCAATCCAATAAAGTTATAACGCGATTAAAAGATTTGTGGATAAAAATAATTATTTTCATAATCAAGAGACTAAAGAAAACTATTGCGCTACTATGAGACACAAATCAGCGTACCCTAGTGGAATTTGTCAATAATTAATGGGATTTTCATTCCTCAAAGCTCACTTTTTGCACTTGTCCTTGAACTGTTTTATGTTGCGTTTGGTTTCATAGTAGGATTTTAAAATCAGATTTTGATTTTGAAAAAGAGTGTTATAAATGGGGCCCACCATTTGACATTGTATGAGTTATGTTGTTTTGTTGTGGAAAAAAAAAGTGGCATAAATGAGGTTCACTTTTTGACTTTGTATGAGTTATTTTGTTTTGTAGTGGATCGAGTTAAGTTAGAATTGTGATTTTAAAATAATATTGACAAATCAAACGACTCCTAGAAAGCTGAACTTTTAAAGCAGAAGCTACACTTCAGACGGACACGTGCATCGCCAAAAAACAAGAGATGCGCCTAACCCGAATGGCCACATTTCTGGATGTGGATTGGGAATGGGCCCATTTAGAAAGATAGATCTATTGATCAGAACCTACGGCTACGACCAGTGGAAGTTGCTAAGTCAGTCGCCCCCACCCTTTTTACCTATCAAAAAAAGCAGGGTTGTTTTCTGTTGAATGGACTCAACTGATACTGCACTCAAAAGTCATGGAGGCCCGATTCGAGAGTGTCTTATGCTCATGTGATCCTATCTGCATGCCTGGTCGGGTATCTATTTCCACCTTGCATCCCAAAGAATTTTATGACAAAAATGCACATTCTCGAAATAAAGCTAAACTTTTAAAGAAAACGCGCATCGCCAAAAAATGAAGAATGCGCCTAACCCAATAGTCCACATTTCACTATGTGGACATGAAATGGACCCATTTAGATGGATAGATCCATGGAAATTTCGCACCGGATGATGTGTACGATTACATCACGCAAAACTTCAGGGGCAAAGGTCCCACCAATATTCGGCTTTTTGACCTCTTGGCATTTGGGTTTGGAATGTCGAGAAGACTGCAAATTGGACGGGGTAAGAAAGAAACAAGCAAACGTGCTATAGAAAAGGTGAGACCGCAGCAAAGGTTGACGACAATCCGTGTTGGTGGACCTCTAAGATGGATTCCAGAAGGTACACGCGGATCGACTTGTACGACCACTTTTTACGGTCACGACTCACAGTCACAGGATCATATGTACTCGACCCGTTTATGAATTTCTCCTTCTATTTTTTCCGACATGGGATTGCGGAATTCCTAACATGTTTTTTTTTCGGAACATGTTATGGATCCATACCATGCTTAAGATGGAAAATGTTAAATCCATAGGTCTAATGACCAGACATCACGTATATGCAATGCTGGCCATTGTATGTACGACTTTTGGGAGCTTACGGAATGGTAACCAGTGATCAGACCGTAAATAACTGTAAGCGTGTTGTCCTGCTTCTCTTCATCGAGGTCTTGGCGATGTTCTATCACATAATTGAACAATGTAAAAGAGTTGAGCTGTTCATTCTGTTCTTTTTCACATTGTGTTTGTAATGACTATGCTCTGTCTATTGCTATAACAACGCCATTCCAAAAAACTCCATAGAAACCTTAACAGAAAAACCAAATCTGACGTCAAGGAGAAGCAAACCGTAAGAAGAAAGAGAACCTGAAAAGCTGTGAAAATTTCCCTTCCTGTTCCTCAGCAAAAGTCGGTGAATGCACTTTGTTGTCCGATGGATTGATCTTCTCGAGCAATGCTGCTGCCGCAAACTTTCCCTAAACAGTGTTTCTGTTTTGATGTACAAAAGAATAATCCTAGTCTGTTGTAGCCAATCCTACCGAGGCCCTGACACATCGGTGATTTGGCTGTTGGATTGGGGGCTCTCCTGGACAGATGACCTAGCAGTGTACGCGAATGAGATTTCTGACAGTCTGTTCGTGACCCCAGTGCTTGAGCTTCTTGTGGAGTTGTCGGAAGATAGCACGCTGGCACTGAGAAAAGGAGGTTGTTTTGGGTCGGGGACCACGCAGTGTTTATTGTTGAGCATCTCAACTACTTCGGGCATCGAAGGTCGTAATTCAGCCGAAGCTTGTGTGCAAAGTAACCCTATCTGGAGGACATTTGCCACCTCCATATCAGGGAAATCTTCCCCAAGGGCAGGATCCATAGATTCATGAAGATTTCTCGACTTGTAATCCCGCCAAACCTAGTAGAGAAGTTTGAATCTGTTAAGCGACATATAAGAAAAACGCTTGTCTGAATTTCACCAATGAGAAGGAAGCAAAAGCTTACTGATTGTAATACAGAGCCCAACCCCTCAGCAAATACACTGTTCTTACGACCGGTCAAAATTTCAAGAACCAGTACCCCGAAAGAGTAAACATCCGCTTTCTCTGTTAACTGTCCTCTAACGAGGTATTCCGGAGCCATATATCCCCTGTAGAACCATGGAAATAATGATATCAACAAATTTCAGAAGCATAGCTTGTTTGATACTGATAAGTATGTCACTGCCTTCTGATAAATTACAGCTATGTCTTACAGTGTCCCGGCAATTCCAGTGGTAAGATGAGATCTATCGGGGGCCACACATCGTACAAGTCCAAAATCGGCGATTTTTGCAGTCATTTTCTCATCGAGAAGGATGTTGCTCGTTTTTATGTCGCGGTGGATGATTTTCAGCCCATAGCCAGTGTGTAGATAAGCAAGCCCCTCAGCTGTTCCCTTGATTATGTGAAGCCGCTCGTGCCAATTTAAGATATGGATTGCATTATCCGCTGAGAAAACATCAAATACAGTTAAAACAGACGTGATCAGAAAATAACAACTTCAAAGAAGAACGCAGTTTAAAATGTATACTCACTGAAAAGGATCTGATCTAGACTCCGATTCGGGACATATTCATAGACGAGGAGGCTCTCTGGGCCTTCGATACTGCAACCCAGTAGCCTCACAAGGTTCTTGTGTTGGATTCCATTGATCAGATTCACCTCGTTGAAGAAATCATCAACCCATTGGCGTGTATTAAACACTAGTCTCTTCACCGCGATGACTTTCCCACTAGGGAGGATCCCCTTGTAGACCGACCCTGCCCCACCCTGGCCTAATTTCCTCGAGTCATCAAAGAAATTCGTGGCTTTTTCCAGCGTCTCATACTTGAAGTTCAACTTGGACTTGCTCATAAAACCAGGTAACCGACTTGCGTTCCTGCGTGCTGAGAGATAACAGAAACAGAGGGGGTCAAGCACATGCCAAACGGAATCATGCTGAATGGGAAGCAAGAAAACATGTATGGCTCGTCCAATATGATGGGATAGAGAGTTAATCCAGTAACTCGTGCTATTCCGGTCGATTTTGTTGAATTTTCATAGGGTCAAACCGAAAATGTAGTTACGAGCGCGAACTTAAAATTAACTACCTTGTCTCCTCTTGGCTAGTTTTCTGTATCCAATGAAAACTCCAATTATAACGAGTGAAGAAACTGCAGCAGCAATAGAAGTACTCACGATGATGATGCTCCGGTTCGATGATCCTGCAAAAAACCGACAAAAGATCAATATGAAAACTTGATTTCAATTTTCACTGCCGATTGTTCTGAAAGCTTAAACCGTTTATGTGAATGCACTGTTTATTACTTACGAATACTTACCTCCATCGATGGGCACGCTGTAGAACTTCTGATTGGAATACCTCAGGAAGCACCCGGCATTCATGGCCCTTCCCTCGGTCCTGGGCACACAGCCCTTTACCTTCGCAGCTGCATCCTCTAAACAGTCCCTACACCCGCTCTCGCTGACGGTGGTCCAACACTGTGCGAGGGCATAGACCCCTAAATTACCAGCAGTACCATCCTCTCCTGCCACTGCATAGCCCTTGTTTGCTATGGCGGTTCCCGTCACATTCGCCAGGACTTTCCCAACTCTCTCCCCAAAGAGCCTCGCTGTCGAGTTGGTGGCTGCTTGGGACCCACATGTAAAGCTGCGGTTTTTCCAGAGTTGGAATAGGTTCAATGAGATGCCGCTTCATGAAAATAAAACTATACAAAGCAATATGGTATTGGTTGTGCAATTAGGCATCGACCTAGTAAGAAAAAACACTCGAAACATCCTCAGGAAACAAAAAAAGATGGGTTTAAGGTGAAACTTTTTGTTGAAAAAAGGACGAGTATCCAAGAATTTTTACAGTTTAAGAGAAAGGCGTCCCGATTGTGTACCGAAAAGACAGCCGGAGTGGATCCGACATGTTCTTTCATTTCCCCACATTCCTATGACAACATCAACTCAATCTTTCCAATTCAAAGAAGAACAGACCCAACAAACAGAGGACGCCTTCCTAACTTACTTGTCGTGTTTGGGGTCGACCGATTCATTGAAGAAGTTGTAGATGTCAAAGCGCAGAAAGCAGCCATCGAGGTAGAGGCGGCCTACTCTCGGGATGCATCGAGGCAGCTTCGTCCTGCTCTCAGCATAGCACAGCAGGCAGTCTGACTGGTTCAAGTCCCTGTGGCACTGGGCCAGCCCGTAAAGCACGGGCGGTAGCTGAGTGATGGAGGCAGATCCCCACTGCTGGTTTGTGACCTGGTCTTGGATCGACCTCATGATGGTCCCAAAGTTGGGAATCATGCTGAGAGAGAGGTTTGCCGTCGTGCTCACGCATTGCAGCCCTGCCTCCTCAATTCTCGGGTTAGAGAGGGCCGGGGAGAAGAAGAAGAGGAAGGAGGCAGACAGTATGAGGAGAAAATCCCATGTAGTCGGGATTGGGACAAGAACTTGCATTAGGACTGGAGTGTTTCTCCCTTCTTCTTCCTCTGGTTTGTGGTTCGTCGTCCTCCTCTTCCTCTTCTTCCTCCTTTTGCTCTGAGATGGAAGGAAAGAGGAAGAGAGGAAGGAACCGAATAAACTGACTTTTTGGCCTGTCTAGCCTCTCATGGGGATCATTTTTACTTTTGGGCAGCAGTTGAAGCAATCATTCATCGTCAATACAACAGTGCATGAAACCCGCCATGCAATAGTTTAGGCCACACAACCCAACCCTATCATCGAAAGACCCGAAAAAACCATAACAAAGGCCCCGATACGACAGTTTCGGCACACTATGTCTACCGCACGAGTTGCAGAGTCAGCATCGGGTCACTTAAGGTATCAGTCGAGCTGCTTATAGAAAAACAGTTGTCTGACTTTTCGGAGATTATCGAGCCGATTCTTGGAGTTGGTGTGGGATGAATTTGTATATAATTGTAATGCGAAGATGGTTTGATGCATATTTAAGCAAAACCCCGTCCCCTTTCACACGCACATATAAAAGATGGATGGGTCCCATGCAGTAAGAACTCAAGGAGAGAAAAATGGTAGATATGTTTTTAGGTAAGATGCAGAATGGATTCCGACTAATAAAGTTATGGGGCGAACGAGATAAACAAAGCACAGAATCAATCTGTATTGCTAATCAAGCGCGATCTGTTTTTCTCTAGGACAACAAAATGAGATTGTTGCTGTTATGGGACGACTTCTGCAACATGTTTTGGTGTGATAGGCGGATGGTCGTACGGGGTCCTTTGAGGTTAATTTCCGTTGTTTTCTTGGATGACCGGCACTGATGTTGCCCAAGACATTCTTATTTATCTAAAGTAGGCCAGACTAAGAACAGAGATCAAATTATCCCTATATTTTAACCAAAAAGAAGAAGAAGAAAGATTTGTCACTATTTTGTGCTAAGAAGAAGAAAGATTTGTCACTATTTTGTGCTTTCTTCTTCATCTTGATGGTACTTCTAGAAGTATATTCTACGTAACATATAACGCCGAGTTATATATATATATATATATGAAAGTAAGAGCATGGTGCGTCCGGTCAGATTACTCTAGAACACTCAGTTACTGAGTGAAAATTTTCAATTTTTTGAATTATTTTGATTTTATGATAACTATTAATAAAAAAAGAATTTATTTTTATATAAATAAAGAATTTATTTTTTATTTTACAAAAAAATATTTTATGGTAAGGTCCAAATGAAACGAAATATTTTTCTAATTTTCTAATGATGTTAGCTACATAATATTTAATAAATCACATATTTTTGGATTTTTAAAATTCAAAATGATTTTAAGTTCTTCTAATTTTTATATTGGATATTAAAAGTAAACTTTTGGTAATTTTATGAACTTTTCTTATAATAATCGTTGAATGGAATTTTCTCCCTTTTTTTAGTCTATACAATTTTTATGATGATTTCCTATAAAAATATTGTAAAATTTTTAAAAGATACTTTTAGAAAAGGCTTTTTTTTTAGAGATTGTTTCATTGGTAAAAGAGGTTTCATGATAAGTTCCTAATGAAATAGAATATTTTTATAATTTTCTGATAACATATTGTTAGTTATATGATATTTAATAAATCACAAATATTTGAATCTTTAAATTCAAGAATGATTTTTATTTTTTTCAATTTTTAAACTTGCATATGATATATGATAAAATTGACAGAAAGGAAAAATGGTTGGGTTTGGCCAAATGGCCTCAAAACGTTTGGTTGCTGAATGAATTTTTTTAATGTTTTTAACTATTTTAATTTTATGGCGATTATTAATAAAAAAATATTTTACTATTTATATGAAAATATTTTACTTTTTATTTTTAAATATATTTTATGGTAACATCTGAATAAAATGAAATATTTTTCTAATTTTCTCATGAGATACATTACTAATAGTTACATAATATTTAATAAATCACAAACTTTTGAATTTTTAAAATTCAAAAATTATTTTGAGTTCGTATCATTTTTAATATTGGATATTAAAAAATTAACATGTAGTAATTTGATGAACTTTTCTAATATTGATCGCTAAATAGAATTTTCTCCCTTTTTGTAGTTTACATAATCTTTATGATAATTTCCAATAAAAATATCTTTTAAAATGATTTTGAGTTTTTTCTAATTTTTAAACATGCATATGATATATTATAAAATTGAAAAAAGAAAAAAGAAAAATGGCGGGGTTGGCTAGATGACCTCAAAACACTTGATTACAGCATAGAATTTTCTCAGTGTTTTGAATTATTTTAACTCTATGATCATATTAATAAAATAGATTTTATTTTTATTTTTAGAAGATATTTCATGGTAAAATATGAATAAAAGGGAATATTTTTCTATTTTATGATAAGATAATATTAGTTACATAATATTTATCAAATAACAAAATTTTTAATTTTTAAAATTTAAAAATTATTTTGATTTTTTCTAATTTTTAATATTGGATATTAAAAATAACATGTTGTAATTTTATGAACTTCTAATATTGATGATAGCTTAATGGAATTTTCTGCCTTTTTTTAGTTTACAAAATTTTTATGATAATTTCTAATAAAAATTTTTAAAATGACATTTTTAAAAATATTATTTTAGAAAAATATTGTTATATTCGTAAAAGATGTTTCATGATATGATCCAAATAAAATTGAATATTTTATAACATACTGTTAGTTACATGATATTTAATAAATCACGAACTTTTGAATTTTTAAATTTAAGAACAATTTTGAGTTTTTCTATTTTTTAAACACACTTATGATATAGATAAAATTGACTAAAAGAAGAATCACGTTCTACACTGCACAATGCATTGGCTCCACAACTAGTATATATATATATATATATATATATATATTTCAACCTTAGAATTTATTGAAATTATAAAATATTTTAACGGGCTTACAAGTGATTGGCTCATATAAATCAAAAGATTTAAGTTATCCGATGATGACATATATTTCTAATCCTCTTATAAATACATGATTTTCTTTTATATTTTCTTTTCAGCGTGCATTATGATATTCGGAAGTCCAATTGCTCTCTCTCTTGAAAATGAAATAGTTGGATCCTATAAAAATAATACAAACTTTCGATAACAAGTAGAGGCTCTACTTTATTTTATTTTAGTTTTTTTCCTTTTGTGGGGTGAAAGTGGCTGTACTTGTTTGACAAGAAATCATCCAGAACGTTTGAATGAAAAAGATGCATAAGGAAAATGGATGGGGACAGGTATAGGGTATAATTATTCAAATTTGTAATGTTAGGAAAATTTGGACATATGCAGATTATTGTGATCCAATGAATTGCACGAGCGTAGTGACTGTGGAGAATAAATTGGCTTATAAGAAAGCGATTATTCGACAAGGATCAAACCCTCGACCCAGAGACCATATGTAAATATATCTCCTGTGGTAATCGGCCAAAGACCTCGTCCGGTGGCGGTCAACCTCGAAAACCTTACGATAACTCTCTTTAACAGACTAGCCAGGTCGATTAATCTTATAAAGTCCTAATCCGGGGCATATCATCAAGTCGGCAACTTTGAATGCCATCGGATACAAAGATTCTACGAAACAAGCCACTACTAACGTCAATCAGGGGTATATTGTCGAGTCGACGACTTTGAATGCGATCAGATACAAAGATTCTACAGAACAAGCCACTACTTGTGTAGTTGATTGAGATGTGACTTAATTGGGGAATGTTGGGTGGTCAATTTCACAAAAAAATTGGGCATCATACACAGTGAAGTAGCGGACACAACTTTATAACAATCGGTTGCTATTCAGTGAACAATTCGTACCATCAATCGGCTTTATTTACAGGAGACGTATAATGCCCTGAGAAGAAAAGGCCGATGTCCGTAATTACAAGATTGAAGACGATCTCCGCTCTGTTAATTGCATTGCTTGATGGTTTTGTACGAAAATATTGGAGTAGCCCTCATTCGTGACGAAATATTACTGTACGTTCGTGACAAGATCTGTGAGCTCACAAGTCTCACCCAACCATGTTTGTCTATAATCTATATCGTATACAGCAACTTGTCCTTTGGGTTGCAAAGGTCGTCTTAAGATGCCCCAGCGGTCAACCAACCACATTCTATATGCGTATCTAAACTTTGAATCAAAGAGAAAGGTGGGTTTGGTATACTCGCATCACCCTCGATATGGATGGAAGAGCTTTTTTTATTATCAATAGGGTTTACCACCCGGTGGTGTACATTGCCTGATAACCATGAGATTTTAATCATTGTGAAATTACACGTATCATTTTATTAATTATTAGAATTTCATTTTACTAAGCCTAAAATCTCATTTTTAAGGGGGAAAAAAACTTTTAATTACGCTGCTGGACCGTGTGATGTAGTTACGCCCATTGAGGAGGCACGAGATGAGTTGCGTGCTTGTATTATCAGATGCACTCAGAATCAGGGCTGCGGGAATAGTTGCTGAGGCTGAAGGATTCTGATTGTCCTTGGTCATGTTACTATTGTGGTGATAATCGAATGGACGAGGACGTGATAGATGAAAGGGATTGAAAAGACCTCCCGCTCCGATACCATGTAAATTTTGTATTGAGCTGAATGAGCTAAACTTCCATCTGAATCAGGGGCTAATATACATCGCTCAAGCAGATTGAAGGGAAGGTAAGTCCCGCAAAAGAAGGAAGAAAAAATATTCTAGCCTAAATTGAAGGAAGACAGCTAAAACTAATGTGTAATGTACAAGGTAAGTATCCCGTAAAATAAGAAAATACTCGTAATAGTCATTAAACTTTCACAGCCTCTAAAAGAAAATTTTTAATTAGATGTTTTTTTTGTCAATTGTCAATCACTCGTCGACATTGGACTGGCGTGTTTCGTGCAAATGGACAGGAGATATCTCCATTTTCTTTGGGTAATCATCACTTTTAATTTAATCTCATAATAATTTAATTTGACGATGGATGATAGGTTTGAAAAGTTATTGGGTGATCCTATCTCATCACGTGGTGTGAGGAAGCACTAATCAAATTGCATAAAACTAGATACTTGATACTAATCACTCGAATAATTGCCATAATTATTATTTATTAAAGAACTCTTATTGGTTCTTTCTCACCACGTCATTTGAGGTAAGATCATCTAAAATTTTCTCGATTTTATAAGACCCTTCAACCGCTACAGGAGGAGGAAGGAATTAAGAATAGATTTAGCCAAGACGAAATAAGATGCAACATAGAATAAAATCATCATGCATGCATGTGTGTGCACCCGTAAAAAAAACGATTGTGCGGCTAAGAAAAATCCAATGCATTTCCAATTTTGAACGATAATTTAATTGTTGTGATCGATTTAATTTAATTGAATCAATAATTGGAATTATTATTAAGATCAAGACACAATATTATATTATATTATATTATATTATATTATATCTATGCAATAATAATCTGTGCGGACGTATACCTACCGAGAAATAAACTTATAATTACTAGTATATTCTGACCGAAATGGTTCTTGGAGAATGTCTTTGGCCAAGAGAAAACTTAATTTGGACCATCCAAGAAACTTCAGAGACTTCACTATCGATGGACACCTCATAATATTTGAAAATCATATTTAAAAATAAAAAACTTAGTCCATTTGAATGATTATATTATGCCGACTAAAAGGCACTACCCCTTCCTTAAAAGAAAATTCGTGTATTTATTTGCAACCATATGCAATTGTCAAATGTTGATGATTGTCCGAGGAATATCATAATCGAATTGGATCAACCTAATCTATAGTCAACCTCAAGTCTTCAACGATATGTAATATCATAATTCAATTGAATATCATAAAGATTGTCCTCGGTGGGAAGCTAATTCATTTATCTCGAGTCTTCAACCATCCTTTTCTCATTTTCAACCTCGCGTTTCATTAATCGCACTTAAAAATTAAGGATAGGAACCTCGCGTTTCATTAATTGTACTTAAAAATTTGGGGTAGGTAATTTTTTATAATTATAAATGTTGACTTTCATGCCATCTTACAAGCAGATTGAAGGGAAAGTAAATCCCTCAAAAGAAGGAAGAAAATATTCTAGCCTAAGATTAAGGAAGACAACTAAAACTAATGTCCAAGGTAAGTACCCCGTGAAATACGAAAATACTTGTGCTTGGTGTGTTCATGGAAAACCAGATTAGACCAGAAGGTGACTATAATCGAGAATTTACGGGCATGAACTGGAAAGTGGCTCCGACTCTACATCATCTTGCCTGGTTAATGAGAGCAAACGCTGGAATTACCCATCGGAGAGCTTCTCGAATCGGCTCAACTGTGATGAACTTGAGGCCTGTGTAGCATCATGGGTTGAATTAGGCTGGAGGCGATGCTGGGCCGTTGAATAGCCTCTGTGAGCTGGGCAGCTGGACTGCGCTTTCTTCTGGCTCTACTGTTGCTTCCTGCCTGATTTTTTGCTGGCCCTGGAGCATAACCCGAGCTTTCTGAATTGCCAAAACACTGCTATTGTCCTGTCTGCCCCGAACTGACACTACAGAAATTCGCTCCTATAGAGATGAAATTTTGAGACGAAACGGGTTTGTCCCCTATAGGTAGTGGGCTCATAGAAGCCCGTGCTCCCTCTAGGCTTGAGACGGATTTCGATCTCAAGGATTGAGACAGAAAGAAAGATGAAATTCCCCTCTCTAATGGAGAGAAGAAACTTTTTGTCTTAATCGTGAGGCGAAAATTGAGACGGCTTATTCCGTCTATGATGTTGAAACGGAAATTTCCGTCTCAATTAAGGATGAGACGGAAATTTTTGTCTCATTATTTTGCAACGAGACTTTTTGAAATGAATTCTCTGAGACAGAAATGTTTGTCTCTGTATTATGTAGAGATGGAGTTTCTATTCTCAATTGTCATCTTTATAGGAGCGAATCCCTCTAGTGTGATGTTAGGCAGCTGATTCAAGAACCCATTTTGTTGCTGATTTAGGGTACCCGTTCAGTTGATAACACGTTGATATTTTTGTGACCATTAATTTACGGCCACAATAATCACAGAATGAGCACCACTTTGCGCCCTGCTTGCCTGCATCTGCACGTTGATCTCCATATACAAGGTTTGCTACAAAAGCTGTGTTATCGGAGATCACTCCCCGACTCCGCAGCACCATACGCTGAGACTCTTCGTTCGTGAGTGACCATAGCGTGAATCCTATTCATGTTGGAGAACGAATCCATGCTCAAAAGTATTAAGACCGGATAGTGGAATATTCCGGGTTGAGACCCATCAGAAACAAATGAGCCTCTCCTTCTCTCGTTGCGCTGCAAACTGATTTCCTGCATTGCAATTGCAAAATTGGGACCACGAGAAAATTCTCTACCTTATCCCATAAACCATTCAATTTCGAAAAGTAATCTGTAGCAGACCTCCCTCCCCCCTTGTTGTAGTGAATAAATTTCACTCTTAAGTTGATAAATCCTTGTCTCGTTACCTTGTGAGTAGCGCTCTTGCAAGTCGTCCCACAAGGTCTTCGCCATCTTCTAATCCAACAACAGATATCCATCATCTGGCTTTTTCACTATTCCGTCAAGGAACCCCAATTTGTTCTTTGCTCTTAATGCGATGCGCATTGCCCTGGACCATGTGATGTAGTTACGCCCATTGAGGAGGCACGAGGTGAGCCGCGTGCTTGTATTATCAGATGTACTGGGCTGCGGGAATAGTTGCTGAGGCTGAAGGATTCTGATTGTCCTTGGACATGTCAATATTGTGGTGGTAATCGAATGGAGGAGGAGGTGATAGATGAAAGGGATCGAGAAGACAGTGACCTCGAGACCTCCCGCTCCGATACCATGTCAATTTTGTATTGAGCTGAATGAGCTGAACTTCCATCGAATCAGGGGCTAATATACATCGTACAAGCAGATTGAAGAGAAGGTAA
The DNA here is from genome assembly GCF_007655135.1 of Punica granatum. Classification (NCBI taxonomy): domain Eukaryota; kingdom Viridiplantae; phylum Streptophyta; class Magnoliopsida; order Myrtales; family Lythraceae; genus Punica; species Punica granatum. The sequence continues at coordinate 26,817,497 of NC_045130.1, read as the reverse complement.
GTCCCTCAATAGAAGGAAGAAAAAATATTCTAGCCTAAATTGAAGGAAGACAGCTAAAACTAATGTATAATGTACAAGGTAAGTATCCCGTAAAATAAGAAAATACTCGTAATAGTCATTAAACTTTCACAGCCTCTAAATTAATAGTAAAAAAGCTTAAATTTAATTTAAACTAATCTTGAAATACGCGCGTTGCGCGGTGCTTGCAATTATTCTAATTTTTAACTATACAGTTCTGGTAAGAATATTTGTGCAGACTTCATATTTTATTTAAGAAGCACATAATTATATGTTTGACATATATATATATATATATATATATTTATCAAAATAGACAAAGATCAAAATCTTTAAAGAGTAGAACAAGGGACCTTCATGAATCACTCTCCTTTGATCGGAAGAGTCTAATTAGCATTGTGCTTCAAATAATTCATCTTCACATACTTCTAGTTACCTTTAATTAATTTGTCTCCCATCCCAACATTGAAAATTTATCTCGCTACATCATTTCTCTTTCGTGTGTGTATACACACACAATATGTAATTGATTTTAGTTCTTCGAGATCTCCTTTGCTAGTAGGACATCTTAATTCACAATTCCAATTCCAATCAACTCTAAGAATATGTATTTAGAAATGGTTCATAAATTAATTAAGCGGAACTGAGAAGCCGTAATAGAAACGATTCTCAAGCTTTAATTCAATGTTATTCTTGTAAAATATGTGAATAAATAAATAAAATATTTTAAAATATTTTTGTACGCAGTAATTGTGGGAACTTAAAGGGTTGGATCATCTTGAGATGAGGATTGAGGATTGAAGCAAAAGACTTATGTGAAAGCCTCTTATCTTATGAACGGAGAGCTCTCGTTTAGGAATCAAAATTAATATATATATATATATATATATATATAAAGATTGTTGATGATTGGTAAACAAGTTCAAAAAAAAAAAAGGGTTCGACAAGAAACGGATCACCGGATATGTGATTGAAATTTCAAAACCGCGAAAATATCATTTGACGAGATGGCTACAACCTTACAAATTATTGGAATAAAATAACTTGGCAGTCTTTGCACTGATGCTATCACCTTTGAATAGGAACTTCACTAAGCCATTATGGACCGAGCAAGACCAATCAACTCGATGAAGATAACTCCTTCCATTGAGGCGACTTGACCGACAATTTTGAAAATTCCATTTATCATTTATTCATCGTAAAGATTCAATCATGTTTGGTTTTTAAAAAAAATTTCAACTCTACTCAACTCAACTCCACTTATCTTCAATTCAACAAAACAATAATTACTTTTTTTATTTTTTTAAATTTTTTTAACCATTCAATTCAATTTTTAATATTAAATTCCCTCGACTATTCATTACTTTTTTCACAATTCAACAATACAATCATTACTTAATCATTACTTTCTCTCAACTATTCATTACTTTTTCATACTTTTTTCTCATAATTCAACAATACTATCATTACAAACTAATTAAAACAAAAACTCAACTCAACTCATCTCAAAAACCAAACACATAGATTACAGGAAGAATAAGGCCAGTAGTTCCCCTTGCCCATAGAGTTACACTTCTCTCTCTCTCTCTATACATATATATATATATATATATATATGTTATGCTAGTATTTTCCAGTGCATCGCATGATTTTTTAACAAGATATTACTTTAACTTTCCGAGTTTTTAATTTATATGTTAAATGATCCTACTTAATATGCTTGAATTTCAGAATAATACGTTGTAGTTTGGAAATAAAAATTTTTAAATAGTCATTACAGTTTAAAAAAGCGATTCATCATTTGCTCCTATTAAATTCTCAAATTAGAGTCTTGTGAATAGAAAAATTCCATGAGTGAGTAATTTACTCCTTAATGAGCCAACTTCATTTGAACCTAAATGCATTAATAAGAAGCCATTGAACTTCCAAGCATCAGAACGTGGTAGAAGCCGAAAGAAAGAAAAAATTAAATACTTGGGGGCATACGATTCTCAAACTATACATATACCAATGTCATTGATGTTGTTGAGATATGTTGTCCCACATCGAAAAATTGAGAAATAAACCACAAACTTATATGAGGCTTGGGTCCAATAACCTATCAGCTTAAGCTTTTGGGTTGCAGATGGGCTCAAGTCCGTGTAGGCCCAAGTTATGCTCACACACAGACCAAGGATAAATTCGAACCACGGTCAAGGAAGTGCATTTTTATTGGCTACCCTCAAGGAAAGAAGGGTTGGAGACTTTATGATTTGAAGAATCGGCAAATGTTTGTGTCAAGGGATGTTCGGTTCTGCGAAACAATTTTTCCTTTTTCCACGAAAGGAGAAGAACCGAGACAGCAAAGGAGGGGGAGTCCACTGTTTATGGGTGGATATTCATCAGAAAATTTCCAGGACGAAGCTGATGTTCATGAGTCCATATATAATCAGCTCGAACGAAATAATTTCGACCCAACAGTTTTTGGAATGAGGCAGCGGGAGTCCAGTTCCGGGAATGGCGAGAGAGAATCTAGCCCAAGCCCAACGAGATTTGGAGTAAATGGGCAGGGGCCGAGTTCAGTAGGTAGATCAGAGCCTAGGTTACGCGTAGCGCGCCCACGCGCGTGTGCGCACCCACACCGCGTCAGGCCCAATATGTCCGAGTGCAGCCAAAGTGTGCGCCTCGTGTTAGTCCCCCCTTGCCTGAGCACGGAAAAAGAGCCTGGCTCGAGGTCAATTGTTGAGGGCGGGTGTTTAAGGGCACGTGACAACGTGTAGGCAGAAATAGACCACACATTGCACGTGAGGGCGGGTGTTGAGGAGTAAAAATGGGATAAATTCCACATCGGAAAAGAAAAAAAATATCCATGGGTTTATATGGTACTTGGGTACCACTACTTATCAGCTTGAGCTTTTAAGTGGATATGGGTCCGAGCTTGTATAAGCCCCATGGAAATTTTACATGGTATCAGAGAGGGTTATGCTTTCGCGCGCTCATGTGGGCTCACACCACGCCAGATTCGATTTCGAGGTAGCCAAGAGTGCGCCTCATGTTAATCAGGCCCAAGAGTGGTCCGGTCCAGTTCCGAGGTAGCTAAATGTGCACCTCTAGTTAGGCCCAAGTGTGGAGCTCGAGTCTAGTTTGGTATTTGTCCCCCCTTGCCCGAGCACGGAAGAGGATGCCCGGCTCGGGTCAGTTATTAAGGGTGGGTGTTTAAGGCACGTGGCACGTGTTGGACCACACGTTGCCACGTGAAGGCGGATATTGAGATATGTTGTCCCATATCGAAAAATTGAGAAAGAAACCACAAGCTTATATGAGGCTCAAGTCCGTATAGGCCCAAGTGGGTATTTTATAGATGTTCATACGAGTAATTACCAATTTCACTCCCTTTCTCCAAGCTACATTAAGGCCGTTACAGAAAGCTCTAAGCTCTATTCATCGTTCGTCAAATTTCCCCTTCATGGAGATGATCCAAGGCCAGTTCATCGTGCAAAGTGCATACAGAAATTTTAACTAGGGAAAGCTAGATAACAAAAGAGAGGCATTTGCTCCGTTGGCAGAGCCGCAGAGATGGGAATTATTCGAGTTCTTGGAGGCTCTGTTAATAATGGGAGGAATCTCCTAAACAGAAATGAAACCTAACATAATTATGGAATTCATGTACATGACCATCAGCAGAGCTCTACTCTAATGAAGGTCTGTAAGACTTATCAGTTCATAATTCGTAATATAACTTACGGACTGAATCCTATTCGAGTCCGGAAGACTGCTCACTATCCTGTAAACATTATCAAGTCGGCCATAAATGTACAAATTTCGACCCGATCAACAAGGAAATCCACATCTTTGATCAGCTAAAATCTAACCGAAGCCTCTTTCTTGAAGTCGCAGCATTCCCTGTCTTCTGTTCTCCGATGCTTAATAAAGACTCTCGTCGATTCAACGCACTGTCAATGTATTGCTTCAGAGGCGGAAGTGATCCCTGTTCATCCTTACCGGCTTGCCCACGAATTATCTGAATTTTTCTCATCAGATGAAACCCAGTCACGACATGAAGTAGCTTAAGATGATCTGCAATTCAAGAATAGCTTTGGCATAGACAGTACGATATTACCTTTGAAGCCCATGACCTCTCTGCCTGCTGACAAACATCTCTAATGTCTCTTCCAGACATCCTGAGTAACATTTACAGTAGAGAGGAAAAGCAATGTAATTACCAAACATCTGTGAGATAATAACGCTTGTATCACCAGAGTTAAGAATTACATACTCCCTTGTATACGTCAGAACTTTGACAGCCTTGATTAATTCATAAGGTAAGCAAGTACACATAATTTGAGCTTCAAAATTAGTTTCCGATGGCAAAAACTGGCAAGGGTAATTTTACAGAATAGAGGGGCTCACCCTTGTGTAGCAGCAGCAAATTCAGCCAATTCAGCTTCTGTTAAATGCTTGGCATACTGAGCTGCTATCTCACGACGGTTTTGCTGATCAGGAAGGCCAAAGTTGATCATTGAATCAAACCGACTACAAAGACGGACACATGACCAGACAATCTGAGTTAGTAAATGGTTGCATAATCTCTCCCAGCTACTCTAAATTCATTATTCTTATACCAAATATACCTTATTAATGCAGGATCCAGGTCCTGCTTTCTATTTGTTGCAGCAATTACAACTACCTTCTTATCCTGTTCAAATCCATCAATCTGCAACATGGACAATTTAAATGATCGTAAGTCCAGATGGTTCAATCTAACTTTTAAGAGCAGACAGATGGATTTCCTCCTAAGGACCATCTAATAAGAATAAGGACACTGCGTACAAAATCGTGAAATTTGATCTGTTGAAAGGATAAGAATGCAGAACAATCATCTTGTATTAGTTCAAGCTGAAAGCAAAACATAAAAACACTATACCTGGCGTAATAACACTGACAAGATCCTCCGTGTAGCTTCATGCATTTCACTATCACGAGCAACAGCAAAAGAATCAACCTTTCACAACCATAACCACCATCTTAGGAACTTAATACATATTTTATGGAACTGAAAGGGACATATTTATTAAATATAGCCATTAGATAAACAATAAAAATGGCATCCTACAACTGAGTTTGGCAGATATGTACCTCATCTAGGAAAATGATAGCTCCCTCTGGAAGATCATTAGCGAGCGAGAACACTTGCCCCAGCAAGCGTTCACTTTCACCATAGTACTTTGACATCACAACCTCTAAAGGTACATATAGCAATGGAACACCCTGCAACCATTCACAGGCACTCTGTCATCCCATTTTAGATTCATTGTTGTTGATCCAACAGCAGATTCAATACAATGATAAAGGTAGTTGTTTTTGTCAAGGACAACGGTCATCTGTTGATAGAAAATCCCAAAACATGAATCCAATGGGGAGGAAAAGGTAATACTCGAGCAAACCAAAATTTTTCTTTGACCTTACTGTGTAAAACTTTAATGCCAGAGTATACATTTGCTGTCATCAAGAGGTTAGATGGGAAATATCACATCACTCTTAACATGTAGCTTGGGAAAAAAAATTTGAACGTAGAGGTCTAGATAGACTATGCAAAAAGCACAATGCGAAAAGTAAAGGACCGCTTAAGACTAAAGTCAGTGAGAACATTCTGCTAGCTCATGACTAACCGCTTGAGTGGCAATAACTCGAGCACAGGATGTTTTCCCTGTACCTGGAATTGCAAATGCATTTTAGTATTACAATTTCCAAAGAGTTTAAACTCATACTAGTATTACAATCTCCAAAGAGTTTAAACTCATAATAAAGCAGCATTAGGTGATTGGATCAAGTGGGAGAAAAAAAGAGCACGTGAGGCATAATTTAGTTTTAGAATTCAAGTACATCTTAAGTTGTTAACTGTTTCTATGACGCTCATCCACAGTAAACAGCAAAAAGTGAGCAGCCAACAGGCAGTAGTGAGGGGATGAAATAATGAAGCAAAAGATCAGCTAATTAATTTTCTCAGGTCCTGTAATATACATTCTTGCACAGAGTATGACAAACAAGGAAATTATTGCCTCTGATGTGTTGTTTATCTTATACTTTGTTGCTTGACAATATGCTCTCTGACATCCAACACAAAAGGCATGCAAACACGAAAATTGCACACAATTTCTCCACATCTTAAATTCACACACACATCCCTAGCACACAAATTGCCTAATATTCACTTAGATGCAAACCTGGAGGTCCTTCAAAGAGCACTGCTCGAGGTCTATTTGACTCAAACTTGCTCCGAGTTCCACGGGCAATGTCATCATATACTTCAGGACTTTGCAAAGCCAGTAGTATTGTATCCTCTATTTCTCTGCATGAGAGGAAGTTGAAATTACTCTGCAGTTAAGAACCGCTCAATAATTGTCTAATTGAGTATGCACTCAGATAAATTCAATTCGCAAGATTTGCCATAACAACTCAAGACTTTGACACAACAGTAGAAAATGCGTAAATTCAACCAGCACTTGAGACTTTCTCAAAATAAAATGTTTACTCCAGTGATCACTAATATTGTATTACACCAACAACCAGGATATCTTGCTCAAATTCCTTCTTGATGGATAGTTTACCTAAATCACCTGTTAAAAGCAACAACTAGAGATTTATCATAGCATTGAATAGATACCTTTTCTGCTGATCATACCCAGCAACATTGTCCCATGATATCGCCTTTGTTGAGAAATTAATACGGGGTTCGTCAAGTCCATAAATTCTCACTCCCATTGACTCAAGATTTGCAATTGCCTTTTCAGGAGACACCTTTCCAGCATTACCTTCCCTTGGTCTTCTTTCCATGAACCTATCCTGCCCCATCTTTCCACCAGCTAATTGTAAAACAGATACAAAAGCCTCTAATTCTTTGGGAGTCAAGCTTCCTGGCTTTATAAACTCGATTTCCTACAACAAAAACTTGATAGATGAGTATTATCATTAAAGTCAATCATCGGCAAAAAGCATTCAAGACAAAGGGAACAAACTAAAGCATTATTTTCATAGATGAATATTAACTGCTTTCTCTGAGCTGATAAGCGAACGGAATATAAGAATACACAAATCTCCATCTGGTGCAATTATGTCGTGATGATGATTCTCCCCTCTGACCTCCTTTTGCCTATGTGGATAATTGAGGGTCAGCTGCCAAGCAACTGCACTGGAATGTGTATGCAAAGGAACAGTAAATAAGCATTAGATTCATTATTATCAAAGAAGTCAAAATCTCCATGAGAATGTACTAAATAGCAGGCTAAAAGGAGGAAAGAGCCAAAAAAGTTTGGCCATATTGAAGAAGACGAACCTGTCCCAACCACGCGCTAACATATCTGCACCACCACCATTCTCTTCAGCCTTCACTCCAAGATTGGAAACAAGGTTTGCAATCAAGTGGGAGATTTCGCATGCAGGTGGTACTTGGAATTTGAATGTCACCTGTAAAACCATACACATAGGCATTGGAACATTCTCGATACATCAAGCAAGCTCCACACAAATTTTTCTTTGTGATGGAACATAAGGAAATAAAGGTGGAGCTGCACAACCAGGTAGCATAATACCAGAATAATAATAATAATATATAATCTGTAATAACCTTTTGGCCTTTAACTGCAATACCAAACCTAGGATAAGAACCACGCTGTATTCCTTTACTTTTGAGCAACTCTTCGATTCGTTCTCGCTCTTTTCTTGCAATCTCCTCAATATTTTCTCCACTTGAAGGAGACTCTGCCGGTAAAGGAGTGCCAGCAATCTGAAGAAGTAAAATTAGCTCCGTCAAGGCAATTACTAGATGCCCTGTAGTTCTCTATCAGGCTGTCAAACTTCATATTATGTGAATGAATCAATCATATTAAAAGCATGCAGACATTCAAAGAAATATGCCACAATCCTATAAACAGGAGTGTTCCCAGAAATAAGCAGCTTCAGTGGTAATAGCTTAATCTACTCATAGAAAAGGGAAACGAGGAAGTCATTGACACATTATGATGTCTTCAATTCCATAATAGTATGATCTTCCCAATATAAAATTTTACAAACCTCGCCAGCATCCGCAAACACTGTTTCAAGCGTTCCAACTCCAAAAATACCAGCTAGGAGAGCCGGAAAGAGATAATTTGCTCCATGAACTTCAGAAAGCAATTTCGACATTCGCAATTCATATGCATTGTGACGGCCCATATGCTCCAATGACCCTGCATGGGTGGGCGAACTATAAGCAGCAGACATAAACTTCCTCGTGCCGCAACTTTTCTATGACAGTTTGACAAAAACATGTGGTATATTTCCTATTGTTCCATCACAGAGGCCCCACAAACAAGAGCAAAATTCATAATGCCAACCCAAAACCGGAGCACATCAGACGACCAACCTAAGTCATCAATCATGTGACGGCTAGCCCGTCTATAGCTTTTGAGTTCAGCTAGCCGTTGCTTCTCATCTAGTAGGAAAATGCAAACAAGAAACACCACAGCCGAACCTCAATGAAACCAGCTGACCATAATCAAGTCCACAAACAAGACTTCACGGCACATAACTGCATTACTTTGCGGAAGTTAACTACCCTAACTTCACTGATCGGATAAGCTTACTCGAGAGGGTTAACTTAACATGGTAGTGGTTTAAGAAGGGTCCAAAAAATTTGAAGAGAGAAGCCACGAAGCGGAACAGGGGTCTTGCAAAGGTCCAATTTTAAGGTTTTGTTACATTTGATATCAATGCCGGCATACATCAAAGCAACCAAACAAGGAAGGGAAGCCGATCAATTTGCACATGGCAGTAGCAGCAACTTGAAGCGTAAACAAATCGAACGAGCAGGAATAGTTACGAGGGAGGGAAAGAGGGGTAGAGAGATGTACGGAGCGATCGAGCAGGAGCAGGAGCAGGCGAAGGGTTTGGTTGGGTTTTGGACAAGAAGGCCGTGCGCCATGAGCGAGCGGTTCCGAGGAGTCTGCTCCGAGTCGCCATGATTGGGCGAACCAGCCTATCGGTCAGTCAAGGAGACTCTTCCGTAGAGGGTTCCGCACGGCTTCTCTGTTTTAGAACTTCTTCCTCGCATTTATTGAAGTCGGTGGGGCGGCACTCTCCGGGCTCGGAGTCCGGACTTCTTGCAGTTCCTTTTTTTTTTTTTTTTAAGGAAAAAGCGGTTCGGCCCCAATCTTTGGGCTAAGCAACATTTACCTCGTCCAAGTTGCACATCACCTTCTGATTTTTATAGAAAATAGGCATTTTGCCTTTTCCGATTAATATTCCGACAAAAAACAATCAGGTGCGTGATATTTCTCAAGGATAAAATGTCTATTCGACAGAGACAAGAGGGGAGCAGATCAGTGAAGGGGGTTCCTTGACTAGTCTTCCTGCCAGGGGAGGCCACCGGAGGCCCAATCGGTCTCCAACGACGTCGGCCGGATGGGTGGCCAGTTAATGGCCGACAGGAAACCCCACCCTTTTTTTTTTTTTTTTATTTTGTTACGTTATCTAGTCCATGTGTTGGGTTCATGTATGCAGGGAGGGTTCACTGTCAAGCCAGCTCAATTTTATATTAATCTTTTAAATTTTAATGGAATTTAAATAGTGTTCTAGATTTGAAAGTAAAATGATCATTTGTGCAATGCTGATAGAAGGTGAAAAGGTGAAATATTTATGCTACAAGTGCAATTTACCTTTCTTGTAATTTGCCCTTTTTCTTCAAATAAATTTCTCTTATTGTCTAGGTTTTGCGAGGAAAATGTTTTATTTAACTTTCCCTTTCCTTAAAACTCCATAAAAAAATATTTAACTAATAACGACTAAAGATGTAACCAATCAATATATTATAATATATAAAAGCTGAGTAGCGATGTCGTGTGAGTTCCATTGGCTAACCCTCAACTCATGGTCGATCTATCTTTTTGGCTACTCAAAGATTTTAGTTATATATATTAGAAATTCGTATATTGTCCATCTTTATTATTAATACTTCATACATACGTTGTCTTTAGTCGCCTATGTAGAATACAGAGAAGGCATTTTTCACACTCAATGTATGTAAGATATCAAGAAGTTTTTTTTTATTACTAAATAAAAATTCTCGAGATATGTGATTTATTCAGGAAAATTACCTCCACAAAATCTTTTACGAGTTTGCACGGTCAGTACAAAAACTATTTTTGGTAACAATTTAGAACAAACCGTTATAAAATGTCACAATCAATTACATTCCGTCAATTTCAATTGACACGGTCAATATTTTCTGACGTGAAAGCTGGCATGTCATATCCCATAGTGTCAATAGACAATTTTGTATCTGAATTTCATAAGTTACATCAATTTCATTCTTGACCTCTCGATTACATCAATTTGATCATCAACTTTTGCACTTTTACATCAATTTGGTACTGTTACATCAATTCGTCCTCAACTTTCGCAAGTTATATCAATTTAGTCCTTCTCTGGTGTAGGTGCATCGATCAAGTCCCAATGTGACATCAGTTTGGTCCCTGCCACATCAATTTGGTCTTACCATTAAGTATGAATGCTGACGGTGTTAAATGGTGAAAATTGTTACATCAATTTTGTCCTCTTGTTACATCACTCCACCGACTCTTTCCTCTGCAAATCCTTTTCCAAGAAGAGGGAAAAGAACGTGGGCACCTACGGCCACGCGATACCACAACTACCATCCCTAACCCCGAAGCTGCTCTCCTTTTTCTTCCTAAAGGTCCACAACTTGTTGTAGGCAACACCGACAAAGAAAAAAAAACGAATAGCCCCACAATATTCTAGTTGATGGGAGGGGAGGGGATGGGGTGAATGACTCCTAGTTGAGTCATGAGTTTGTCGACGATGGGGTCTTCTTGGAATACGAGATACTTATTCAAATTCAATGTACCAAAAATCTTATAAATAATGGACTTGAAAATTTGTCTTGTACATATATCTTTTATTTGCTTTACTTTTTTATTGGGCCTTTACTCCTACATGATATTTCTTTAAGGTGGATTTGCTATATTGTTAAAAAATTAAACAAGTGCATATTTTTATTTTTTATTTTATTTATTCACGTCATATGTATTGATTATTTACATATAGTTATAAAAGAATTGATAAAATATTATTGCACAAAGCGGAAGTATCACCTAACTAAAATTGATATGTGAATAACCTCAAGAAAAGCCTGCAAGCAATCCAAAGCGAAAGGTCAGTGATCCTGGAAGGCTAGTTCGTATCTATAGGTCCAATGGGCTTTTTATCACTTCGAGCCCAAAAATGGAATGACCACTTGGTCCAGTGGGGTCCAATGGGCACCTCAACCTACTTGTATAACCCCCATCCCCACGACATCCAGGCCTATCGGTATTCCTTTCTTTTTTTTTTTTTTTTTTTACCCTGATATATAGAAGTCCTATAAACTCAGACTAATCCAGCCATTGGTAATTTTGCTTGCTTACCTTTCTCACTTGGGATGGAGATTGAAACATAATCAATACGACTAAGCCCATAGTACATAGTGTGTGCTACTTAACGATTATGATTATCTCAATGATATTTACAAAAAATAAAATAAAATGATTGGACGATAAGCAAGCATTGTACTTTACATTGGCATGACAAGGCTATTCTCGATGGAGGTCAGGGACGAAGTGATTTGTTCCACACCAGCCCCAAGGAGAAAAATGGAGGGGCTAATATGTGGCAAGGTCTACTGATTCAGTGGTTTAAGATTTTAGATTGCAGATGGATCCGATCCTATATAAATCAAGTCTAATATGTGGTATATGATCTAAAAAAGGTAACGATCTTGGAATGACACGTACTCTAAGCGTGTCCACATCATGCTCCATAAGAGCCCAGGCTCGAGTGTTGCAAGTATTGCACCTTGAGTAGGTACCTGCGGCCAGGATGGGACCTCAAGATAAGTCAAGGATGGCCCAAGTCAGGACCTCAGTGTGGGGCAGGTGTCTGTAGCCCAGAAGGAGGAGAAAGGAAACCTTCCATTTCTCTGGAAAACAATTTCCAATTAGCAAATAAGCCAAAAACAATGCACACTCCATTTTTACATTTTATAATGAATTTTGAAGTTTGTGACCTTGAAATGTCCAACCTTACACTAATTCCTTCCTTAAGACATAAAATGAGGCACTATTTTATTCGGTTAACTCTTCTTCCATTTTTCATCCTTCTTTTATACTTTGAATCACTACCTACACGCTAATAAGCTCTTTCATTTATTTCTTGCACTCTTATAACCAAAAAAATCCCTCAATAGGAAGACGTATATCAGAGAAGGAAAGAGAAGGAAAGGGGTGGTCAAATCTTGCATGTAACCTCTTGATTTACAGGCGATCTCAGAGAGGAAGAGGTGTCTACCATCAACGCTCCCTCACCTAAAATCGAGGTGTCCCGATAAATTCCCACGGGAAGGGGCCTTACCTTATAGCTGTCGCCACTCCAGAGAAGTCATCATGGTAGCTTTGCAACCTCTAACAAGATCGTTTCATTGTATTAATTCATGGCTCTCTATCCATGTGCTACTAATAAGGTCGTATCCTTTTAATGGAATCTCAAATGCTTTGTTTGATTGCGGATTATGGCGAATATGGAGAAATGAATTATGAAAGATTATTATACAAAATTTGTATAAAATTGTAACGCAATGGCTCATATTTTCGCCTGACAAACTAAGAGATTATGGATTCGTTACTCAGTAGAACTATTCGTTTCCCTTATTATCTCTTAGAATTTCTATTTCGTTGAACTAAGCTCATGATTCTCCATTTTAACCAAAAAGTTATACAGATTTTGTATTTAAACCCTTCAAAATCCACTTCTTCATAATTCTCAATCCAAACAAACTATAATTTTTTTTTTGCATAAATCCTCAATGCAAAGAAGCTATAAAATTATTTGTTCACGCCACGTGATGAGTGAGATCATATCACTAATGAATGATTACTCATGTCATGTGATGAGATCAAATCGCTAAAGAGTTTCTCGAGAGGAGGGAGGAAAAGCTTCAGATCATATATTTAGGAAGTCTCAAAGTTTGACTCTTTTATGGCCGATTTACTTTACACCACCATTAACCTGAAAATGGAAAGGCCTCCAGGGAAAATACCAAAGAAACCCTTAAAATGGCAAACTAAGAGAGGAGAGACTCTATTCAGCAAAAAAAGCAGAGGAGGGGTTCTTCTAATCCGCAGAAGAGAGATAGATTTTCTATGCACTTATTATTATTAATACACTTTCTTCGTAAACAAACTCTTCAAGTTAAAATAATTATTACTTCCACTTCCACCTTCGACAATCCCCTCCCCTCCGCTACTGCCGCCTTCCACGACTCCTCCTACACCGGCACCCTTGGCCCCGCCGCCAGCACCTACAGCAATGGCACTGCTATCCCCTCCTCTGCAACTCAAATGTTGCCTATACCCAATACACATCGGGACATTCAAATTCAGCACCTGGGCCTTCGCTCCGCCCCTGACAGCACGGCCTCCCCAGCGACTGCCAGCACCTGCCGCCTGGCTTCGACGGGCTCCGTCTGCAACGGCTTCCTTATTGCTGGCACCCTTGTCGGTGCTCTGAGGAATCGGGTCAGAGCTCTTGGGCCCCCCGGAGCTTGCCCGTCTCACCTGCTAGGATGGCCATGGAATTACTATTCCGAATTCGAGAAGATTATAAAGTGACATTAAACTCAACCTTTTTCAATGTCATTTCGACTCCGATAAGGTTAAATTGTTTATTTTGCTAGGTAGGCTGGCCAGACCAAATATACGGTCCAATAAATATATGAAATTATTCGAAATAGTAATTTAGGGACATGATGTGACAGTTGAGCCCATTAACCTAAAGATCTGCCCCAAAAACCAAATAAATAAATAAGTAAATAGATAAGGCTTTATTTGTTTTCACCATCACAATCACTCAACCCAACTTCATTTTTCCCTCATTTCATTATTGTTATCTTTTTCTTTAATTTAATAATATAAATTTTTTTAATTATTTTTATAATCAAATTTTTAATAATAATATATACTTTCACATCAATAAATATATATATATTAATAATAAATTTCTCATACTTTGATATTTATATATATATATTATCACACATTAATATATTTATTGACACTTATAATCATATCACAAAATCAAATTAAATTGGATCATTATCCAACTCGAAATAAAATCACTAGCTAAAGATCCTATATAAGGCACGATACGACTCGTTAATTTAATTAAATCATACATCATGCAGATCATAATTTATAATGGAATCAGAATGGTGGCAAAAAAAAACAGAGAAATACTTATTCTGCTTTTTTGCTTAATTAATTATTAGTAATTATAAATGGAGAATTATCCCATGGAAATTATTTTCCAATTATCGAGACAAAAGCAAGGAAAGCTTCAAATTTTCCATCGAAAAGGACAACCTTTCTAAAATCGCAATCAAAGACAATCCCACCTTTTATTTTCCGAATTATATCCCAAAAAATTGTTTTCCTTTTAACAAATCTATCTAATCGAACACAATGTCCAAATATTTACCTGCCAAACCGGGCTGCTCCGACCCAGATGCACTCCGGCCCGACCCGGGCTGCTGGGCCACTTCCTGGACTTGTTCTCCCCGGCGGAGTTGCTCCTCGAGCAAGGCGCACTGCTCACCTTCCGGGCCCCGGCGGCAGCCGCCCTCGGCCGCGACCCGCAGTTCCCGGCGGATCTGCTCCTCGAGAACGGCCAGATGTTAATGTTCAACTCCGGGGAGCCAGATCCACCCTGCCCCCTCTTCTCCTTTTTCTTCTTCTCCAATCTCTCTCTACCTTCTTCCGGCTTCTTCTCCGCCTTCTTGAAAATGTCCCTCCACCGCTTCGACGCCGTGGGCGGCCCCGCCTCGGCCGCGACCTGGGCCTCCTCGGAGGGTTTGGCCTCGTCTAGCAGGGAGGCGGATGGTGGTTCCGGTTCCGGTTCCGGTTCCGGTTCCGGTTCCGGATGACAGGGTGTCCCCGGATCGGGTCCGGGTTCGGAGTCGGGGTGGGAAAGGGAGAGGAGGCCGAGAGGGAGGAGGACGCCGCCGGAGAAGAGCTCGTCGGCGGAGAGGAGATCTGAGGAGTGGGGGAGCTGCTGCGAGGGGTCCTGGAGCCGCCAGAACTCGAACTCGGGGGAGTTGGAATCGGTGCTGAGTCGGCTCCTGCCACTGCTGCAGGGTGAGAGCGTCCGAGGTATTCTTGTTGGGCTCTCCATTGGAGCTAAGGAGAGAAAGAGAGACAGAGAGAGAAGAGGAAGAATGAGCTTCAGAGAGCTGCAGAGCAAAGGGACCCAATTGGGAATAAAGAAATGGAGAGAAGAATGAGAAGATAGAGAGAGAGCGGGGGGTGGGTGGGATAGAGGAAGGAGGAGGAGGATGAGGAAGAAGAGGAGGGAGTTAATGGGAGCAGGGTGCGCGCACGTACACACACACACACACACACAAACAAGGTATTGGAATCTGGAAATGAAGTTGTGCTCTAAGTAAGAATCCTTTCCTCCCACAATAAGACCTCTCTCTCTCTCTCTCTCTCTCTCTATTTTTTTTTTATTACTCTGATTTTTTAACTTGATTCCCTTTCCATTTTGTGCTCCATATGTGCTTTTTTTTTCTTTTTCTTTTTCTTTTTTTTTTCCTTTTCCCCCTCAAGGAGTCAAGTGAACTCTTTATAAATCTACAGCAAAAACATATACAAGTAAAATGCCCAGTCAGAGATTAAAAGGAGGGCAACAAACAGTTCACCCATCGAACAAATTACAAGGGTTAATGAGAGAAACATCATAAAGTACGGATACAATTGTAGTTTTCTATATTGAAACCATTAGCTCCGATCACTACTTGCTAACAGTATTTCATCGCAGATCCCGATAGTAATCAGAAAAGAGAACATCCTAAATCCAAGATGAAATTTCACTCCATAATAAAGTAAAGTAGACAGGGTGTCACGGGTCGTATCCGAATGCAAGATCCTACCAACAATCATAACCAATAAATATAATAATTCTACCAGTCCTTAACAGTCTATTCGCATGTAATCAAAGCAAGGAAGCCCAAAGCCTCCTCGATCGGTAAGACTAGTGATAACAATGGGGGCCAAGACTTGCAATAACCAACAAAAAAAAGAACAAGCCACAAAATTGCGGTTCTTTTAGGCAGAAAGTAGTCTAACAGATTGTCGGCATGATCGTATCGAGGTGGGTGAGGATACTATCGCATGTAAGAGATGGGGAGACCGAGAGAAAAATCCATCAGTGGAGAGAAGGGTGGAGAACCCGATCGATTAGAGGTCAGGTCGGAGTAAGTTGCAACCACTGCATCGATGGTGCTGCCATCGGAACGGGGAAGGACATAGTAGATTGAGGCCATTGGTCTGGGCCTTCCGTGGCCAATTAGTGTGTAAGGCCGTCACTGCCAACACTGTCTCAC
This sequence comes from Punica granatum, assembly GCF_007655135.1. NCBI lineage: Eukaryota > Viridiplantae > Streptophyta > Magnoliopsida > Myrtales > Lythraceae > Punica > Punica granatum. Next base: position 26,801,035 of record NC_045130.1, on the reverse strand, counting down.
CGCTACCACCAAGTGCACCTTCACTCTCCATCCTAGATTTGATAAGAGAGGTGGGAGGGTCGCTGCATGATAATCGAAAGGGAGGGAGAGACCACAACCATACAAACCTTATTAAAGACGGGAAGGAAGAGGTGGAGGGCTACTGCGACCTCCGGGACACCATCGAACACCGTCACCATCGTAGATCAGAGGGCAGAGATGTCGAAGATGCCACGAAGGAGCGACCACAACGTCAAGGGCGACCTAATCTTTGAGGAAATTCAGGCTTGACCGGAATTATGACCTTAGCCATGAAAATTGACCTCAAGAGGATGTTTCGGTCACCACAGATCAATCGATGTAGCTGTGATTCTTCCTATTGCACCTCCATGACCTTGTCGGACAGGGAGAGGAAGGAGAATAGAGGAGAAGGGCTGAAAGCAACCACCACCATCAAGAGAGAGAGGAAAACCTCAACTATCTAGTAGTGGTGGCTGTGAACCTCGAAGCCAGAGCCGGACACGCCGGTGAAAGACGCAAATTTTAGGGTTTCTATTGTTGGGGTTGGAGGTTTGCTAAGAGAAAAGGGTTTCTTTTGTGCCTTTTCGCTCCATATGTGCTGATCTATTACATTCATTCACAATTACTTACCGTACACCTGGTAAAAACCCACATGATTAGTGTTTGGTCTTTTCGTTTATTTCTATATTTTTAGGGGTGATGCTACCACGATTAGCAGGAAAAACAACCACCGTGATTGTTTTTCTTTTAAGTCATTGGATCGGATTAAATAAGATTAAGGCCTACACGTGTCCCAACGTTTTTAAATTAAAGATTCACCCCTCTATCTTTTAATTTCAAATTTTTTGACCATGCATCTTCTCAATGATACCCGATCGTGCCGGTGAACGAGTTGAAGCCGGTTCAATATTAATCGAACCAAAACCGGTTTCGTTTGGCTTGCAACCTATTCACAGCACACATGCTTTGATTAATAAAACATTGAATTCTTGACAATTCGGCTCACCCACTTTTGTAACTCCATAGCATAGCAATGTTGCTAGAGGCTCAAGTTGTGGTTATAAGTTGAAAGGGCAGCTTCGAATAACTTCCGCAGCTTTGCCCAATTTTTATGCTTATTTTCTATTTTTTAATAAATATAATTGTTATTTATTTGATTGAAACCATCAATTTTAGTTCGATTAATATCGAACTGGCTTCGACTCTTTCAAGGGCCCGACCGGGCGTTGTCAAGAAGATGCGTGGTAGAAACGTTTGAAATTCAAAGATAAAAGGATAAATCGTTAGTTTAAAAAAAATTAACATATGTGTACGGCTTGTATCTTATCTAATCCGATTTAAAGGCTTAAAAGAAAAATAATCATTGTCACTATTTTTTCTTGCCATAAGTGATAGAATCTCCAATACTTCTAGATACAATAATGAGAATTTTGTCATTTATTGTAAAAGAAAAAACACAGAAGATATTAATAAGTTGATATTCTTTCATGATGTTATCTTATCAGATGACATTTACTTCAAGATCTGGTGGCCTTTAGGCTATAATGGAAGTAAGAAAGGCAATTACAAGGCTATCCCATATAATCTCATAAGATGTCATGGAGTCCAATGTAATGAAGCTAGATGATGTTGGCGTTGGGCAATCATAGTTTTAGTTTATCCTATGTATAGATTCTCGGTCTATGAGGATCGAAAGACTTTCATCTCCAATATGTACCTCGATCCTATTTTTTAAGTTGTATTTACAATATACTTATCTAAGCTATCTAGGTTTTGCGGGTATGATGGAATCATTCGGTTGAATTAGTTCGTGTCTCCTCATCGATCCCTTGGAAGTTTGAACTGAGCAACTCTTAAGATTAATAGACAAATCTTCATATCAGTCCTGTCCCCGGAAATGTTTGATATCGATACTTGCCTAGGACCAGAGGTGGTATTTATTTATGCAATGATAGTTCTAATGGAATCAATAACATGTTAGAATTCCTCTCGTGCTTCCTACAAAGTCAACGATCTCAAAAATAGTAGAGTTCATCCGTCTATGTATCTTCTCAAATACGAAATTTCAGTAGTGTATATCATAATTAATTATATTTATATAGAAAGATAAACTTAAACTACCATTAATAGGATTCTCCGAAGTGCGCGATTGGAGAAATTATAACATGAGGGACAGACGACCATTGACCCATGTAATATTTTATCATGATACATATACATATATATATATATATATATATAAACCCCTTTGACTTGTGTCCACCAATTTCGATCACATGCTCCCTAATTATTGTGTTAGTTCGTTCCATCATCATATATATAAGTTTAGTTGTCAAAGGGCTTAACTGGTATGTATCTATATATATATAGTAAATAGAAACATAAGAATAGAAGAGAAAGAGGTGCCCGTTACATTATCACACGTCCTTGTCGAAATGAAGACGACTCATTCATGTACGGTTCTCATCAATAAAACATTTCGTATTTTTCATTTAGCTTTTCTTTCGTTTTATTAGAATTATCAGCTTTTTTTTCCTGTAAATGATTTATTAGCCTTTTTCGTAACCGAACTAAGGAAATTAGACAGTGTTTTTTGAGTGGCTGTGCAGGAAGTGGGGAATAAACGAGGGGGATGCAGGGGATGACAGGCCCGACTGATGGGGAAGTGTTTGGATGCTAGTATACGGCTAGTCCCAAACCCATGCAGGATATTGGAATCTGAGGATTGGGATAGGGAATGGATGACAGAGATTTCTCTTTATTAATTGGGGGGGCCGTTTGTTCTCTGGGATGAGGGTGGGGTGATGATGAGAAAATGTGAGGGCAAAGGCAAATATATATCAGTATCACCCTCATCAATGCGATTGGGCAAATATATGAGGGCTCCACCCCACCTTCCGCTCTTCCCCTCCTCACCCGACGAACAATCAATTCTCAATCAGCCAGCAATTGTTCATCTTTTATCTCGAACGCTGTCATAATCGAGTTTCTAAATGAAAAGGGAGAAGGATTCATTAAATCAAAAGGTAGAATCTAATAAGAGAATTGTAAGTTTATATATAGGACAAATTACAAAAAAAAAATTGTAAAAAATCTCAATTTTATCATAAAATTTACTTTGCAATAAAAAAATCCACATATTTTGATAATCATCTCAGATTTAACCTCATATTACCATTCTACTAAGTTTTTCTCCTATTTGCCTACGTGGATTTTACGGGACCCATAAAATTTACACATCATCTGATGTTATTATCTTTTCTTTACAAAAATAACCTAAATTTTCAAAAAAGTATCAGTTTTATTCTAAATTTTGATTTGTAATTTAGAAAAATACATATTTTAAAAATTTCTTAGAAATTATCCATGAGAGAAGATGTCAGCCGGGGCCGACTTTAGGAGCACTGCGAGGAAACCCAGACGGGGAGACCAATAACTTTTATTGGCATATAATGAAAAAAAACTATATGTTTTATAAATTGTCTAGGAAATAACCTCTCTCCCCGTCTGGGTCTCCTTACAGTGCTCCTAAAGTCGGCTCCGGCTGGCATCTTCTCTCATGAATCATTTTTGAGAAATTTTTAAAATATGTATTTTTTAAAATTACCAATGAAAATTTAGAACAAAACTGAAACTTTTCTGAAAATTTCGATTATTTTTGTAAAGAAAAGAGTATCATAAGATGATGTGTAAATTTTGTAGGTTCTGTAAAATCCACATAGGCAAATAGGCGAAAAACTTACCAGAATAGTAATTTGATGTTAAATTTGAGATGATTCTCAAAACATGTGAATTTTTTTGTTGCAAAGTAAATTTTAGGACAAAATTGAGAATTTTTACAAAATTTATTTATTTATTTTGTAATTTTCCCTTATATATATATAATCAACATAGTATTTCGATAATAGTTCTTTTACATGGTATTATGAATTATAATATTATATGTGGTAAAACTGAGAATCATTTTACATTCCTACTAATATCCTACAAGACAAAATATTTTATTCTTATTATAATTTCTAAACATCGATTTTGTACAAAAAAAAATTGAGGTTAATAGAAATTATATATTATTTCTCCATTTTTCTAAGTCGTAAGAGTAAAAGGTCTATCAATCCCCTCAAATTGGGATGAAAATGATAATAAATTAGTTTAATGTTTGACTTGGTAGAATCGAATTTCTACTGATTTTACATAATAAACTCGCATTTTTACATGAATTATCAAATTTAAGTTTCTACTGTGAGTTGACTCGTCAAGGAAAGTAAAAACTTAAAATCGCAAGTTTTAAGAATTATAATTGAATATTTTGAAAATATTGATTATACATATATATGTATCTTTTACATATAAACACACTGCCTGCATGCTGTTCCAGAAATTCTGACATAAACGTGATATGGTAGATTGCATACAGAGATTATAAGCAATTAATTTTGAGCAAGTTTTCCGGTAAACGTATTTCATTATTATGTGCTGGGAAGAAATAATAATCCAACGCGGATAGACAAATAAATGAACATTAATTTATGCACATTAGTGATGCTCGGGACAGGATTTCGGATTCTGACTCGGTGCGGCCCGAAAGGCCAAGCGACCCAAGCAAGGCCTAACGAGGCCCAATCTAGTCATTCACGAAACATGTTCAATTCTTCTAGCGAGGTCCACTCGTGAGGGCATGTCAGTAAGAGTTATTATAAGGAATTTCCTACAACGACAAGATACACTTTCTAATATATCGAGGTATGGGATACAAAAATATACTGAATATCTCATTATAATGGTAACACAATCTATCTCTAAACCATTTATAAATACATCCACTTTACATGTTTTTAGGGTTAATCAACAATTCATCATTTTCCCCAATATTCATGGCTCACACCAACTTGAGCGTCGAAGAGGGGAATTGGGCACCACCCCCATCTCCCCTTGTGCAGGTGTTCGAGGCTATTTGGGTTGTGGATTGGGCCTCTTTATCGATGAAACTCACGTGCATCACTCGTGGTTTGAACTCGAATTCCGTGGTCCTAACATTGGTGCCGTCTCTCTCTCAACTCACCCCCTCTGTTGTCTGTCTGTCTGTCTGTCATCTCTCTCTCTGTGTGGTGTTAAATGGGGAATTTTCCTTTTTCTTTTAATTACTATTAGTAATTATTATTTTTTGGTTTAAACCGAAACTGAACCGTAGCAAACTAGAATATTTTGGTTCAGTTTGGTTCGATTTAAACATTTTTCGTTCGATTTTCGGTTGGGAACTTTGAACAAAAATGAAATTTGGGTTGATCGGATCGGTTCGAATCGAATGGACAGCCTTAACTATGGCCTTGTTTTTTTGAAATATTTTGGTGTATTAAATATTTCTAATTAATGAAGTCATCTTTCATGGATAATTCAAAGGTAGATGAAGGATAGGAGTTAGAGATTTAGCACATGACAATACCTTATCAATCTTAGAATGACACTTGATCCAGTCTTGTTAAACATGCTATTTTGTTATGCCATTACAAATTATATAAAAAATAAGTTTGTAGTTCAACTATATCTTCCTTATTTAACCAAAGATTTCTAGGTAATAAGTAATAAGTTTGTGCGAGTAAAAGCTTAGGAAACAACTTCATTTTTGTTTTTTGTTTTAGGCCAACACTTCAACAACTGCCTTTAGAAGACAAACACAATTGCATATATTTAAAACTATAAATATTCTTAGTTATTTTTGTAAAAAATATTATCATTTCAAAATTAATAGAGTAGATATTTGTTGTTAACATCGTGTTGCTGTATATATATAATTTTGAGAATATCATTATAGTTGAAAATTATCTTGTTATTTAATTACTATTATCATTTCAAAATTAATAGATTAGAGAGATGCGTTGTTAAGACCATATTGATGTATATATAATTTTGAGGATATCATTTTAATCGAAAATAGTCTCGTTATTTAATTTCTATTAAGATTTCAAAATTATTCGATTAGATATGGTTGTTAATACCATATTGTTTCGTATATATAATTTTGAGAATATCATATCTAAAAAATTATCCATTTATTTAATTTCTTGGTTGGGGCTATGAAATTTGAGGAATTGAATTAATGATCTAGGATTATAGGAGAAGAAAATTGGACGATGAATTTCTTTCCTCTTGAAGACAAAAGGCCGATTAATAAATGAAAGATATTAAGATAAATAAGTAAATTTAAAATTAATTAATGAAACGTGATTCTATGTACTATGGCCTTGTCTATTTGAAAATTATAGTGCATTAAATATATCTAATTAATGAAGTCATTTCCCATGGATAATTCGAATGTGGATAAAGGCTGAAGAGCTAAGAATAAAACACGTGATAATACCTTATCAATTAAAGTAACGTCAATTTGTCTTTCAATTTTCTCTTAAATATAAAAAATAATTTTCCTAAAAAGTAAAACCATAATAATTTTTTCGATTAACTTTTCCGATGAATAGGAACTGTAATAATTAGATAGCTCAAATTGAGGGGGGTTGACGGGTGATGCTTTGGTGTCATACGTTTCATCAGCTTTACATCATGCAAAAATCCCTTCAAATACCTCCTCCTTCTCTTCGGGGGAAGGAAATGTGACGATGTGATGGCTAAGTAGCAAAATTCAATGTGCCTGCGTCATAATTAACTAAGCTTCAATATATACATGCCTTCACATGAAAAAATTGCTTCGCATTGATAACCTCGACTATTTATATTATTATTATTATTATTTTGGTAGACCATTTAGTTTAGAGTTAATAAACTAAAAAGCATAAATTTTGACCCCTTTTTCAATTTTGACATGAACTTTATTTTTCAATTTATATTATTTGTGTCATTTTTCATTCATTTTGTTGACTTGACGGAAAACGGTGTGTACATGATAAATGCTGTCACGCCACTTCAATAAAAAAATTAAAAAATTAAAGGAAAAAAAGAAAGAAAGATATTGATGGGAGAAAAGGTGGGCCACTGCCCACAATTGGAGTTGCCGGTGACTTTAAAGGACACCGATAAGCCTAATCAAGAAAGTGGTGGACGAAATCAAGGACCTACCGTCGGAATTTGGGATATGGAAGGATATAGTGTTGAGTAACAAATTTCATGATAGGGGTGGGGTTAGTCAAGATTTTTATAATTATTTTTATAAGGACCAAAATGCTCTTACTTTTAAATCTAATTTATAAGGTCTCGTGTTCGAGTCTTGGTGAATGCAGAAGATCCACGCTGTGAGAGTTTTATTTTTTAGTAGGTCGACTTGGCTCGATTGTATTAGTTAAGACCCAATTGGCTTTCTAATACAAAGATTCACACACACACACACACACACAAATATCTAATTTGGATGCCATTGAAGTAGGAAAGAAAGGAGATCCAAGAAAGGTAACGAAACCGGCGCCGACTGCAACCTTCTCAAAGAGGTTACCGATGATCTCGACTGTGTGGTGGTGGCCCGAATTGAGCCATTAGTACCCATTGGGAAATTATCCCTCCCTTCTTTATCATCAAGGAGACAACCGAGAACCAAGATAGTAGGGATGATGTTCCTAGAAAGGTGGCCATGGTGTCGATCATCACTGCCAATCTAGGTTATCGACAATCTCTATGGCCGTTGATGACCTCTTTGGCATTTGGTGGTTGATGGCGGCCCCACCACCCCTCTATATCTTTGATTTTATGTTCTCCTATCTTTTTTTTTTAAATTTTAATTTTAGTTAATTTTTTTAGAAATTAAAAAAATAATTACCTCTAAGGGACTCACTACTATAGGGGTGTGCGGGTTTAGGTATCATATTTTTTTCACGGTACCCAGACCCCACTATATAGGGAATATATTTCAAGATTTTGGAATCGAACCCTGACCTTTTGGGACTTGGAACCAGAACCTACCTAGAAACTAAATTATATTACAGGTTCCAAGTACATATTGGAACGTTTAACCTTTTCTTTTTATTTTTTTTCCTCTTCAAACACAATAAATGAAATAAATAATTAAAATCGAAAAAATCTCATTCACAATCATGCAAAAAGATAAATATCAACATAAATTAATTGGATTACATCCATCCATCCACAGAACTAAAGGAGTATGTAACTTTCCTTACGATTATATAATAGACAAAGCAAATAAGCAACTAAAAGATTATCTAGCTATTTAGCAAAAAAACGATGATGTAGCTCTCCTTAGTAAACAAAGCAAATAAGATCTTCTTATGATTCTGTAGCTACTACATCGCACATAGAAAATTATGTAAATATAAAATAATTTCTTGAAAAAATATATAGGTTCTAGGTACCGAATCTGCGATTACCTCGTATGTTGGAATCGAAACCTATTTTTATTGGTTCCTTAAATTACTACCCCGACCCTATCCCATTTTCAATTGGAGTTACCCGGATCCTACCATAATAGTAGGTTCCAACCGGTTCCGGGTATACCTAGTATCCATATACACCCCCACTCACTAGTCATTTGAATTTAATATCCTATTAGTCCATCCTTACAAGTTCCAAAAACATGATTTGAATATATATGTCTAATTCAAGGGAATCAAAGTTCCATATAATTTCGGTTAAAAGTCCTATCCCATCCGAGCTACCAAATTAACATAACCTATGATATATATATATATGGTGGGAACATGGAGAATTATGAAGAACTGATTTATTACTCATCTTTAGATCAACGGGGTGGCCGCCTCTACTAGAAGCTCTTTTTGGACATGTGATTATACTAATTTTGGGCCTATTCAGGGTAAGGTGATGTCCGACAAGATTAATTTCAGTCAACAGGTTGAGGACACTTCATAATTTCAATGAAAAGAAAACCTTGTTATAAGCCCTTTTAGCTGTTTATTAGACTAATGCAACTTATTAAGGCTGTGAAACTATGGTCCAATCAGAGTGACTAAGGGCCGTTCGTCATTTTCCATCTGTTTTCTTGAAACTTTGCTAATCTTGGGGTAATCACTCACAAAATCATCAATTTTGCACTTTTTTTTTTCAAAATCTAGGTACGAACTTTTTGAAATAATACATAAAATCACAAACTCAACTTCCATTATCATTTCTAGCATTCAGTCAATCCTCCATCAATTTTAATAGATTTTAGTTAACGGCGCCACGTGACACATCCGAATTGAATGAGTGGACCCCAATGAATTTATTTAACAATTAATTATTCTGAAAATAAAAAAAGAAAAAAATTGAAAGGAAAGGGAAGAGGGGGCTGTTGGCTGCGGTGGCCACCTTCCCCAAATCGGGGTCGATAGTGACCTTTGTCATCGTTAGTAACCCCAATTAGGGGGTAACGGCCGCAGTTGAGGCCCCACCAACCCTAATCGAGAGAACCCCCGAAATTCTCTCGACTGGGGCTGGTGGGGCCTCAACCGTTGCCGCCACCCCTGCAATTGGGGCCGGTAGCCCCCTCCTCCTTTTGCTTCCAATTTTTTTTTTCTTTTTTAATAAATCTAGTGGGGTTCACTCATCCAATCCGAATGCACCATGTGGCGCCATTAAGTAAAATTTGTTAAAATTAACAAGGAATGCCAGACATGAGAGAATGGAAGCTGAATTGGTAATTTTACGTGTCATTTCGAAAAATTCGTACTAGATTTAAAAAAAAATGTATAGTTGATGATTTTTTGAGTCATTAACCCTTGATCTTGTCAAATACTAGCTGAAGGGGAATCCATTAAATTTGCACTCTTTTATCATTTAAGAATTACACCAAGGGATAAAATTGTGCGTAGTTATGGCCGGAGTCCTAGCATGTAAATTGCAATTATCTGAAATGTCCCGACTGAAGTACACATTATAGCACATGTGGCTTTTCACCTAATTCTTTTTTGTTTTATGAGATGTAAAAATAATTTTGATAAATTCTCCTAATTATCCTCGTAAACTCTCACAATAATATAGGATGTAATTTTATCAATATCTAATGGAATTTTTATAATTGTGCGTACAAAAAAGGGGGTTCGCACAAAAAAGTCCAAACAACTTTTTGGCAGGCCTGATGGATGCACCGGAGCAGTGATCGGACTTATTGGCATGGCAACCCACTGCCAGGCACGAGAGCTAGCAGCTAAAGAAGGCGAGGAGCACGACCCTCGCGATGATTGTAGTGAACACTCCCATGATCTGGTTAATGATACGATCGTTATGGCGAAATTGCCCGGGTAGGCATTCGCGTTCATGAGCCAAATTAAGAGCAAAATTAATGACTCTATTGCTCAATAAAGCGCCGTGTATGGGTAGATTGACATGTGCATCTGTTGATGCACCAGGGGTTAGGGAGTCATGGAGACACAGGATTAGAACCACGTCCTAAATTATTAATAGAAAAAAGAAGAAAAGTTACATATATTATTGTGACTTAAATGGGGACACATGTTAGTTCTGATTGGAGGGCCTGAAAAGGTACCATCCCGAATTAATTAAAAGGAAATATCATTATATATAGTTTCTCTCGTACTTATTGTGGGGAAGAAGAAGGGAGCACATATAAAGGGACAAATGCATGAAGGTAATGCAAGATACTGTACTTCCAGATGGGATGAAAGGGTCCTTAAAAAGTCGAGATGGAAAGGTACAAGAGAAGCTTTTCTCAGTATATATCCCACATGCTTAGAACTTCCAAATTGGTGGCATGTGATCCGCAACTTTATGGCCCTTTAAGCAATTGTATGTATGTATATACATATAATAAAATATCAATAATTAATTAATTAATCGAGACGGGGAAAGTTAGAGAAAAGAAAATAAGCTAAATATTCTGCTATGTCTAATTCCAAGCTATTGTCAAACACTACAAACAAGGACTGGACCCCTTTCTTGAGTGTAGCAAAAGAAAATTGTCAGCATACTTGGTTGGTTCAATGAACATGATGGAACCTGGTTAGCATCTCAGAGGCTCGAGTAATCTCGACTGTTGGACACGATGGCTTATAATTGCCGGTGACAATTTGTCTTGGTCTCGATTGAATGATTATGATAGAGCATGACATGTTTAAACTAGTATCCTCCACTTAGAGATGAATCATACTTACATATTATGGATATAACTGCTGTAAGATATCTGCAATAAGATATGTGTAAATGTATAGTAGGCTTAAATTCCGGCTGACCTATAAACAAATGTTCTCGTATCTTTTACTTATAATATAAATATAGAGGCTGAAATCCAACCATTGTACCTATCCTTAAAAAAAAAAAAAAGAAAGTCCAACCATTGTCTAGCTTTCATACGAGTAATATAATTCTGGATGGTAACTTATGGTCCTTTAAATATGGACTTCTTTCAAGAATTGAAAATTTAAAAAAAAAAAGAAAAAAAAAAGAAAGGAGCCACATTAGTGAAAATTACGAGTTGAGATTGATGTGATTGTCATAACCCCTTTGTTAGTTTTTATCAACTTTAAATACCCAAAATAATTTTCTTCTCGCTTGAAATATAAATGGGGTATAAATAGTTAACTCAGGTATGTGAGACGAAATTTAGCAATATTTCATACTCATAATCAAACATTTAACTGTATTTTGTTTTCTCAATATTTTTAACGACAGTAGAGGATCATTGGAGTGACTCCACTGAGTTTTACCGCATAAGTGGCAGTGGCAATATATAGCTATGGTACTTCTGACATTGATGTATCTATATCTATATTTATATGCAATGTTAAAAGCGGATACAACGTATAGGAGGATGCCACGTGAGATGAAGCTAAAATATGATTGAGTGACTTTTCAAGTCACCACCAATAAAGACTCGACAAATGTAAATAATGTTATGGTGCCATCTCAATCATGGTAATTCAAAAGTCTACAACTCAAGGAAATCCAAAAGTTACTAACTCATGAAGGACAAAACCAATATATAGGGTGATAAAATCGATATACAGGGGGATGATGATCCCCTATTTCTTTTCGATGTGACCTTTAGTATCCGGAAGCCCAATTAGGCTCCGACTAATTCAGTTGAATCGGATCGACTTATTAAGGGTTAAACTCTCATAATATGAATTTTCTGCATTCACAAGTACTCGAACTTGATACCTTACTTTAGCGGAATAAGCTCCAAACCGCTTGAACCAACTCATGTTGGTATGATCCCCATTTATACTTGATGAGCATATATTTTGCTTTCTTAATTTTCTTAATTGTAGACATTCGTTTCCGCAAGACCACTTGAGGATTTTGCACATAAAAGGATGTGTGGGGATGAATTTCTGGACGGAATCTCCTTGTGGATTTGTTAGTTGTTGGTATATCCATCCAACGCTTCTATAGAAAATAAGATTTGGTGGTGGACTCCATTTTTAGTGTTATTGTTGTTAGTTTTTATATTTTTATTTCATGTTATTTTCATGTAACTTAGTACGGTTATTGAAGGTTGAGTCCAATAACTTATTTGAGTGTATAGTGGTTGTGAAACCAAAAAAGTACTATTGTATATTTTGATATTGTCGAGACAAAATTATAGTCTTATGTATATATGTTGACAAAATTCGAAATTGATAATTGCAAATCACTTAATTGCTAAATATTAATAATATATATTCAATAAAACATACAAATTTTACAAGTTAGAGTGCTTATTAAGCGGAGCAACCGGTGAGATGAAATATGTTTCTCACAACAGTTATTCAGATTATATTGCATATGCGCCATTTTCGAAAATGTTATTTTTTGTTACTTTCAACAAATCTGATCGGGATGCGTCTAGTATTAGTAAAGTTTAAATCTATATTGAATAAGAAACCATATTGGAAATTGTCTACAACTCTTATCGAAAAACATCCTTTATTATCCTGGGGATTATACATTTCTGACCGAACCTACTATCATGATGGCCAAAAATTTTATTGACGAACCCGTTACTAAAGAGGCACACAGTGAGATAGATCCTATCCGAGTTCGAGCCAAATTAGTTCGAGCCCCATGAGGGATTCGGCTTCAGAAGGTCATCACTGAATCATCCGAGTCCGAGCTTGAGCTCCCAGTTCCAGCAAGAGAGTGTGGTTGATTGCATGAGATGTCGGGCCAACAAACTGGATTGGTCCTGCAATAAAAAACACAAGTGAATAATCTTCACAGATGGAAGATTTCTGAGTGTAAACCCGTGTGCTAGTCTTTCCATCCGGAGAAATCGAACGTCTCAAATGATCCAGGGGAAGGAAGGAAACATAACAGTATCGCAAATTTAATCTTTCAAAACTACGGGTGAACAAGTACGGCGTAGTAGTCTGACATACCAGGACTGATATATCGGTTTTTGACAGCCCACTCCTCCCGCATTGAAGCAAATCTCTTGAATGGTGCACCTGAAATCCAAAGTCAATGGAAAAGTCACTTCTTTGGTAAATCATTAAACGGTCGAACAAGTTAGTATCAGTAGGAATTTGGCCACTCTCACCTTCGAGTTCCACCATTGCCTTCTTGATCACAGGCTTGAACTTGCCTGCACACGATAAACATTGGGAACCGAACAGATAAGATGTAAGCAAGCAATGAAGAGATTATCAACTTATGGCATGATAAGAGTAAGATGTTTGTCATTCAAAAGCAGACCATACCATGTCTCCTCTCAACATCCATCAGTGAAGTTAAAGCAGTTCCACCGACTGTCCAATCTGAAACGGGTGCACCTAAATTCCCGACCTGGAACATTGTAAACGTCATCATGCAATGTTTTCACAAGATTGATATAAACAACAGAACTAAGAACTGAAACCCAAGTAGGAAATGAGCTCAGGAATCATGCTAAAGGAAGCTTCACATACCGAAGCTATCAAACCCGTTTTTCCACAATGAAGGAGAGCCGCAGCAGCATAGCCCAGAGCATAGCAGTACGTAGAATCAAAGTTGCTTGGAAAACCACACCTTCCTTCATACCTGAGAAGGTGAAAGAAAGGAAGGTTAGTAGAGCCAATCACGGTGAGGGCAGGCTAGAGCGCTAGTCTCAGCCAAAAGCTGGCCCAGCTCCAAAACAGCATGGCCAAGAAACTCGTGGAAGAAACTAAACAGTGCATTTTGGGCTTGAGATCTTTCCCATATTGGGAAGGCACTGAGCAGCCACCGGAAACTCGGGTGTAACATTGGCCTAGGCTCAACCCTCATAAGTAAAGTCCTCTTTAACAATGCCAATTAGAAATTGGGACTTGATGCAGGTTCAAATTGGTCAGAACTTTTTCTTTTTAGCTTGCGTACAGCTTGACTAGTTCATCTCCATGGCAAGGAAAGATATGCCAACCATGCTTAACTAAACGACCTCATAAGTAAAGATATGACTTTAGGATTTGCGTGCATTACCCGAAAAAGTGAGATTGTCCTTGAAAGCCGCCTTTGTATCTGTTTTCCTGCTTCCTCTTCTCCAGTTCAACCTCAACCATTTGAATCAGCATCTTCTCAGTCTCAATTCTGGCAACCTAAATGTAGAGAACCGGATTAACAGTGATAGTAAAAAAACTACTGAAAATGCAAAAGGGAAAGAACTAAAGGTGGATAAATAGATAGTTAAGTTTGTAACAGTTACCTGCACATTTCCATGGGGATCTCTTTCAAGCATCAACTGTTCTTGGATTGCTTGAGGTAGAAACTCGAAGAGCTGCAGAGACTGGGGCTTGAGTTTATTCTTCCACAGACCTCCTTCATCAACTGTCTCGTGTGCGAGGATCTCATTTAGTTCTGCGATAAGCTGCTGCACCTGCAAATCTCCCATTCCAAGAGAAGTATATATTAATTCCAAAGCATTTAACTTCAAACTACGATCTTCTTTTCTTGCATTGGCGAAGGAGGGAAACTTTCATGCAAAGCCAGCCTGAACAAGTGTTTAAATGACGAAAATCTGTTGCAACTGTTATTTGCTTTGGCTGCCGCCGCCAGGGCACTCCCCATATCCAACTAATACTCATGCTCCAACATGGGAACTCATTCTTACGTGCCAACACCTCCTAGAAAGTTTTACATCTTGCCGCTAAGAGAAGAATGGAGAAGCTACCTCTGGTACGAAGTCAATGAGACCTTCTGGTATGAGTATGACACCGTAGTTATAGCCGAGCTCTGAGCGCTTGCAGATCACATCCACAATATAGTCAGTGACATTTTTCAGGGTCAGCTTCTTCATAGCAACCTGAATCGAGGCATTGGATATCTCAACAATTTTTGTACTGAAAAAACTGAACATACTCCAGTATTATTCTCAAGTAGTAACAAGGCAATAATAGTTACACGGTACATTCAGATCACGCAAGAACAACTAGTAGACTAATGCGACCCATTATGGTAAAATCAAACTGGTGGGATCCCAATGTTATCGTACTAGTTCAAATATCAAATGCAAGAATCCCATATAATTAATATAAGCATTGGATATTGACTACTCATGTTGCAAGTGTATCTGGTACTGTGGATTCCTTGTTAAGCTTCAAAAATCAAATGAAATATCGATTCAGAATTTTAAAATGATGAGACATAACAGAAGGACACAGGAAGACTGACTGTTTACATTTGGTAATACAATGTATAAAAGGAAGTACCTCTTCTCCAATAATTGTGATGTTTGGGTGAGTTTGTAGAGCACACTCTAAAGTGATGTGAGAAGCTGCACGTCCCATTAGCCTTACGACTACAAAGAAAAAATCGGACAATCGAAAACGGTGAATAAAATCAGTTGATCGAATCTCAGTTTCACATTGCTGGTTCTTAAGCGAAAAGGACAACTATCTCTAGCAGGTAAAGTCATTTGATAGAAAGTCATCAATGCCCAATTGCTTCAGCAGTTACACGTTAATGATCTCAGTAGCAACGATATTCTCAGAGTAAAGCTCTCTATGTAAAATACCAAATGAAGCAAAAGTAAAATCACTCGATGGCAAATATGCTTTCACTTACAGTGGTAATATTTTCCACTTGAACGAGCATCTACCATTACATTGCCGATCATTTCAGCATATATCTGCATTGATAGACATGGCATTACGTTCTAATACGTGAACCAAAAATACATAACTAAAGGCTCATGTCTTGTGTGGAGTCAGAATGGCTTTCACTATAAAATTAGCTTGTTCAGAATGATAGCATTTATGTGAAGATTTCTAGGCATAGATGGGTTGGAAAGAAGACCAGCACTCTCAGGTGTAGTTTATTATGTCGAAGTTTGACAGGAATTAAGCTAGAAACTGCAAAGATTACCTTGCATGCAGTATCGAATCCAAAACTGACAGGAACCTCTTTGCACTTGAGATCTCCATCAATTGTTTTCGGGCATCCAATTACCCGAGTTTTCAGATTTTTGCTCCTGATTGGTCCAATAACATTGGGAAATAAATTTAGTTCCAGGAACAAAGCAGAACACCGATGGTCCATCCGTGTGGATTTTATTTTGCATCATGTACCTGAAATTTTCAGCAAGGAGGCCAGCATTTGTGTTTGAATCATCTCCACCAATCACAACAAGACCATCCAAGTCAAGCTTAAGGGCTGTTTCTTCAGCTTGTTTAAACTGGAAATCAGGGCACTATAAAGTCAACGCTGAAGTTAATAAAAATTTGCTGTTATCGACCTCTCCAGAAGAAGTTGCCTAACCTGCTCAGGAGTTTCAATCTTGTCCCTCCCGCTGCAGATCATGTCGAACCCACCCTATTAGAAGTAAAAATAACTTTTAAGTCTTTCACTATCAAACCAAATATCATATTTATTCTATGGTTAAACGAAACAGGGTACAAGCGTCATCACCAGAAATCTGCAACCAGCTACCATCGCTAGCAAAATAGGTACATTCAAACCATTCAATACTGAATTCCGAAGTGGCACTCTCTTTTTACACCATGAATGGCACATAGAAATATTACATTTAGCGATATATAGATCATTGAAGTTTTACACTTCGGATCCTAGAAAATGATATCATGATTCTCGTGCGAATAAATTTAAAAAGACTCACCTGATTTCTGTACGGGTGTATGTAATCTGAAGTCAGTTCGGTGTACTTGCACTTCATGATACCGGCAGGGCCACCCCTGAACCCGTACAGCGTGCTTCCTTTGGCATGCTCTTGCAAGTAGTCTGAAAACAAAAGAATATGCTTTCCGTTAAAGGCACATATCACAACTAAAAGGATATGAAACTTTTGAATAAAAAGCACTCTCACCGAAGATTCCTGTAATCACATTGTGTCCACCAGGAGCTTGGCCTCCGGACAGGACCACGCCTATCTTCAGGTTCTGCTTTGAGACAGCTGAAGTAGCGTCGCTTGGGACCAATGATGCTGATGGTTGTCCAAAGAGATGTGGAAACAGCTTAGCAATCTCAGCTGCAAAAGCCAGGGGTTGTTAACTTGTTACAATTGAGATTTGATCACAAAACATAAAATATATTTCATGAGTGGAGATTCAATTCTACTGAAAGATTTGGCAGAAAACATGGTATCGAATTTGGCTGGCAACATTAAACTACTACCTCGATGATGTCCGGAGGTGTTCTTAGTAAACAAGAAACAGGTTTTTCTTTTTCCCCCAGTAAATACATAAGCCATAGAAAAAAACTAAAGAACACTGCAAAAATACAATTAAGGAACGAGGAACAGGGCAAGCCAATGCCGGGACAGCATTTGTTTCTGCTAAAAAGTAATGTGGTTTCGCCAAAAACAACAAAGGAACATTTAATGAACCAATACAGGGGATATATAGGCGGAGGACCTGGATTGCCGGCGGAAGAGCTAGGAGGGCCATGGACGATCTTAAATGGAGTCTTCAGCACAGAGGGCAAGTCGAGCTTGTGGCCTATGCGGCTTGCCTGCACTTCACTGCACACAGCAGCCACGCGGCTGGTGGGTGCCAGTGCCCGGGCGGGTCTCTCGGTGGCGGCTTGGCAGGCTATCGCTAAAGAGGGAGCCATGGTAGTATTTTCTAAAACAGACTGCTGCGTATCTTTTTAACGAAGAGGAGGGACGTGGTGGGTGAGAGAAGCAACGCTGACGTCGGCGACTGAGTTATTATATAGGTTTCTATGGGAGGGTATTTTGGGTATATCGCAAAACTTTTGGCTAATTTAGCGATTCCGACGCCCCAACGGATTAGAATTTTGCAGAAAAATCTTGATTTGATATTTTAAACTATTTTATCTATCTAATTACTTTCTTGTTTTCTTATCCTTAACTATCTATCTATATCTATACCTATATATACGGTCTATCTGCAACAAAAAGCTTCCACAAACATTTTGAACATTTCCTTAGCTTGTGATCATCTTACTTTTCACGTCTCTACCATTAAATATTTACATTGGTTGTCGCGATCATTCATTCACTTCTGAGCATAGCCTCATTTGTTCATTTGGAATTTTCTAAATGGACCTCCACATCTTTTTGACAAATCAATTAATGTTCGATTTTTTCACAAAAAAAAAGAAAAAGAAAAATGAATTTCATGTTATGTTTACCTTTAAAGAGCAAATGCCACTAAAAACGAAAACATTGCTTCTTCCTCCCAACCACCAACCACCCATCCCCAGGAGCCGTGATTTCTTATGTTCTCTACTTCGTTTTTATATTTTTAATTCTTTTTCCTAGTATGAAAAAAGCATCTGTAGCCCACACATTGCAAATCGAATTTTATAAAGTTGTTGAAACATTAAGATGGGTAATTTAGACACACTCAAGAAGGATCGCCAATTTTAGTATCATGTATGAATTCCAAAATTCAATTTAAAAATGTCCACGAGGATGGAAAAACCACTTGACTAAAGGGAATGTTGCCTCCGTTCGTCGGATGAGAGTCTTTTACATAGGTTTTATGGACATTCTCTCAGCGAATTCAGTCCCAAACGTGAATAAGAGTGTATGGAGTTTTGCTCATATTCCATTAGTTAGAACTAAAATGTGATGAATGGGTGCAAAGAGTCCGTTCAAATATGCAATTCATAAATTCATTTAATATGAAAAAAGAAGATGTATAATTTCATATAGCACAAAAGAGTAATGATACAAAAGTTTTAATGAATCAAATACGTTATAGACATTCAATTTAGAAAATATTAACTAAATAAGAAAAAAATTAAACGCGTCCACAATGCAAGACTACAAGACTAACTTTAAAAATATTTTCAATACTTTTACATATTTCATTCTCTCCATCATTATTAAAAATTCAAAAAGGTAATTTATAAAATATCAATTAACAATAATATAAGCAATCATTCTATTGTATTCCTTAATATTTTTCATTAAAAATTAACTAAAATATATAAATATAAACGTTCGCGCAAATGCTCGGGCAAGAGGGCTAGTTTATTTATTTATTTATTTATTTTTATTTTTATTTTTTTTCAGTGTGAATCTTGGTATCCGGAAGCCCAATTGAGCCCCGACTAATCCAGTCGAACCGGGTTGACCCACTAAATACATGGGATGTGATTAAATTAGCATACATGTGCTATGCATGACATCTCCGTTTTCATGTTATAAATACTTGTATTCTATCCTAATACATTTCTCTGGTGTAAACAATAAGCATGTTAAGAGGAGTGCAAATAATGATTTTTTTTTTACCAAAAGGAGTTTCATTCATAGTTAACCGGAGTCAATTACAACACTACGAGGGGATGAAACCCCTATAAGATCTCGAAGAAGCAAAGTATGAGATAAAACAGATGGAGGATACTCAAAAACAACAAAAGGATATAATTGTTCACTGCCCATCCTAGCAAGGGCATCAAAGCAAACATTTGCTTCACGATAGGAGTGCATATGGGGATAAGCCGCTCAATTCTGAGGCACAAAGTCCTGCAATCTTCAATGAGGCAAGCCAGATGAAGATTAGATAGTGCCTCGCCCCGAATCCAGTTAAACACTAATTGTGCATCAATGTCTACATCTAGGTGTGAAATATTCAGACTCGCAGCTAGTAGCAGCCCTGTCTGAGGCCTTGAAGTTCAGCCACCGCACTAGAAGTGTTTCCTAAATTCATCATGAAACCCCAACAACGCCCCTCATGGTTCCTAATCAATCCCCCAGCTCCTGTCACTCCTGGATTCCCTTTAGAGGAGCGATCGGTATTTAGCATACGGAACCTTTCTGGCGAAGGTACCCAACCAATAAGGATTTCTCTGCGGTAGTGTCTTGGAAGGCTCTTCATAGAGGCAAAAGATTCTGCTGCTAGCTGGATGGTCACCTGCACCAGATTGGAATGAAGTGGTCTTTTAGAGAAGATAATGGAGCTTCGGTTTTTCCAAAGGTTCCACAAGCCGATGATGGCCTAAGGAATTCCAGAAACTGAAGGACAATGAGCAGCGATATTAAATCTAATGCACTCCTCAACCGGTGTTACAAAGGACACAGAGCATTTTGTCGGGATGGAGATGTTCTGCCAGAAGATGTAGGCTGCCATGCAATTGCCGAGCATATTGCACAGGGAGCAATCACATTCATCCAACATTGAGCAAGAAGACTGGTCGTAGCAAGCTTCCCTTACACCGCCAGCCAAAGGAAAAACTGTATTCAGGGAATTGTTGGGCTCTTCTATATCCACTTCTACTGTCGTGGGTTTGGGCTCTGATGCAGTCCCAGCTCTAATAGATACGCTGACTTTGTGTTGTGTTGACCATCAATTGAGAGACCCCAAATTATGTGATTGTTCATATTTCCTGAGATACTAAGAGGGGTCCCCTCTATTCGATCACAGATTTCCGGGGGCAGATCAAACGAGAGGTTTTCATGATGCTAACAGTGAGAGGAAGCAATCACTAAGTGTTAGGGAAGTAAATCCCTGGTTTGCTAGCAATTATATCCCGACTTCCTTGTATTCTTTCTTATTCATTGTAATTGGCAGCTGTACATTATTCTTTCCTTTGATGTTGCCGTAGGCAGGCTGATGTATGTATACAAGCAATCAAGAGAATCAGAATACGTTAACTCTCCAAAGTATAAGCGTTTCTAAGACTTAAAAGAGAGCGAGACAGTGAACAACAACAATGGGAAGATGATCGATGTCACTTCTCCTTATTTTCTGAGCACGTCTAATGGCATGGGAACTGTCCTTGTGACTTGCAAGCTCACATGCACGAATTATTCAACTTGGTCTAGAGCCAAGTTGAATGCTTTACAAGCTAAGAACAAAATTGGCTTTATTGGGAAGTCTACAGAAACCTGAAGAGACGGTAGAAGACTTCGGAGCATGAAAGATATGTAATGCTACCGTGGTCGCCTGGATCTTTAACTTGTTAGTTATGAGTCTGCACGCCAGAGGAGGCCAAGGCACTATGGGATGACCTGGAGGAGTGTATTTTGCAAGGAAATGCATCAAGGGCTCAGTAGATCAAGGCTGCGCTGAGTGTTTTGCAACAAATAGGGCTCACGGTTAGGAAGTATTACCCCCACCCTCACCCCAACACCCCCCCCTCCCCCCCCCCCCCCCCAAAAAAAAAAAAAAAAAATCACATGCTTCCTAGAAATCCTGATGCGACATAAGACGTGGCAAATCGGTATCTCGAGAAAAACAGGTTCTGACGACCTGTCTCGAGGGAAACGACCTCTGGAGCCAAACGGGAAATTTTAGAGCCTCAAACAGATATTTTTATGTTATTTGGGTATTTTTACAATTTTAGGAAAAGTTATGTCTTTCGTGTAATTTAGGCGTTCTAATTCCTATTTAAGCTTTGTAAAACCCTAGGGTTGGACGTTTTATCTTTTGATCAATTAATACAAATTGGAGCTTTCGTGCTCTTTCGCCCATTCTCGGATTCGATTCAATGATGCGGCAGAAGACGTGGCAAATCGGTATCTCGAGAAAAACAGGTTCTGATGACCTGTCTCGAGGGAAACGGCCTCCAAAGCCAAACGGAAAATTTTAGGGCCTCAAACAGATATTTTTATGTTATTTGGGTATTTTTATAATTTTAAAAAAAGTTTATGTCTTTTGTGTAATTTATGTGTTTTAATTCCTATTTAAGCTTTGTAAAACCCTAAGGTTGGACGTTTTGTCTTTTGATTAATTAATAAAAATTGGAGTTTTCGTGCTCATTGCCCATTCTCGGATTTGATTCGAATTTGATGCCTATTCCTTGGTATTCGTAGAATCAACATGTTATAGAAGATTATTTTTTGGTATTCGTGCGCGAATTAACATATTACAATTGTTCTTTAGTTTTGCTATGTCAGTTGGTATTGGAGCCGCGTTCGCTCTTTGATCAGCGATGCCGCCTCGAAGAACGGCTAATCAACGTCGGGTTGCGGAGGAGGACAAACTGTATCGGAGGATCGAGCAGATTATTGATACCTGGCTGGTGCGTAGGCTGGACGTGGTTCTGGATCGCCTAACCGAGAGGATGGGGGTGTTGATGGAGGCCTGACAGGAGGTCGACCCGAGGCGCGGCTGAGTCCTTAATCCGATTGCAGGCTTGGAGGATGTCGAGTATGATTCCTATTTTGAAGGGAACGCAACTTTGTTTTCCAAAGAGAATCCGTCTGATGACGCAATTTTTGTAGCGGGAGGTAATAGAGAGCCCGAGTTCGATGAGGAAGAGGAGGATGATGAGGTAGATGACAAGGGTTATGACGAGAACCGGAAATTCGATGAATTTGAGGGGAATGATGTGGGTCTCTTTGCTTTTGCTGAGTATGATGAGGACGACAAGGAGGCTGATGCGGTCTGGGAGGCCATCAACAAGAGGATGGACTCACGAAGAAAAGATAGGAGGGAGACAAGGCTGAAGCAGGAAATTGAGAAGTATTGTGCCTCGAATCAACAGATGAGGATGATGATGTCAGATGTCTCTATCAAACCAATCACTGCGGCATAGTATTTTGAGTCAGGATTTTTTCCAATCATTCGTTATAGAGCATGGGTTTACATCAGTTTTCGGTCAAGTATGGAAGATGTGTATGTTGGTGTGGATAATTTTGCACATGATTATGGATTCGAGAATCTAAGCGGTGGGCCTAATTCTATGGGGTTTTCGATGGGCATGGGGAAAGCATGCTACTGATTTTGTCTGCTATCACTTGCTGAGGATCATTCTTGAAGACAAAGACTTTCCTCATGAGATCAAGAATGTCATTTCTTCTGCCTTCTTACAGACTGATGCCGCCTCTGCCGAAGCATGCTCATTAGATGTAGCCTTCGCTTTTGGAACCACAACATTGGTAGCAACAGTCATGGGGAGATTACTAGTGGTGGCTAATGCTGGAGATTGTAGAGGAGTCTTATTTCGCCGAGGGAAAGCAATTGAGATGTCAAGGGACCACAATCCTGTATCCGCCAAAGAACGGAAACAGATCGGGGCTTCAGGAGTTTATGTCTATGATGGGTACCTCAATGGACAACTGCACGCAATTTTATCTCTTGGACGTAATTTTATCTCTGGACTCCTAGGGCCAATTCTCTCAACCCAGGGGAGAATGATGCGGCAGAAGACGTGGCAAATCGGTATCTCGAGAAAAACAGGTTCTGACGACCATGTCTCGAGGGAAACGGCATCCGGAGCCAAATGAGAAATTTTAGGACCTCAAACGGACATTTTTATGTTATTTGGGTATTTTTACAATTTTAGAAAAAGTTTATGTCTTTCGTGTAATTAGGCGTTTTAATTCCAATTTAAGCTTTATAAAATCCTAGGGTTGGACGTTTTGTCTTTTGATCAATTAATAAAATTTGGAGTTTTCGTGCTCTTTGCCAATTCTTGGATTTGATTCGAATTTGATGCCTATAACTGGTATTCATAGAATCAACAGGTTACAGAAGATTGTTTTCTGGCATTCTTGCGCGAATTAATAGATTACAATTGTTCTTTAATTTTGCTGCGTCAAATCCTCAGGTACCTATCGTCCTGTTGAGCATTTCCTTTCTTATTATGGTGCCGCTAATTGTCACTTGTCCTATATAGCCACGAATGTTTCAAATCTGGAGCCTAGATCTTAACAGGATGCGATTCCCGACCCTCGATGGCGTGCCACGATGGTCAAGGAAATTTGGGCATTGGAGTTAAACAATGCAAGGACAATTGTGGATCTTCTTCCCGGTCAATACTTGAGCAATTTTAAGTGATGAGCAAATGGTAACATCGAACGTTATAAAGTGCATCTTGTTGCCAACGGATTTACTCAAGTTGAGGGCATTGATTTCTAGAAGACTTTGCTCTCGTGGCTAAGTTTGTACTGTTGATGCTTGTTGACTGTACCAGTGGCAAAAGATGGACGTTCACAATCCATTGCTACACAGAGACTTAGATGAAGAAGTTTATATGCGGCTGCCTCCTGGCTTACATCCAGGAAAACATGGTTTGTTTGTTAGCTTTGCTGGTCACTTTATGACTTCGTTAGGTGTTGTGTAACTTATATTCAAAGATTGCAAATGCCTTGCGACTTTGTGGTTTCAACAGTTAGATGCTGATCATTCTCTATTTACTTTCACACGATGCAACATATTTCTTGCAGTGCTTGTCTACGGTGATGACGTGATTGTGGCAAGTAATGATTCTGGTCACTACAAGGGCTTCAAGTACCTTGACCAATGTTTTCGCATCAAGGACGTGGCTCCTCTCAACTCTTTCTTGGGAGGATCAAGGCAAGTCTACTAAATTCATGTCTTTTTCTTGGCTAGCGCAAATATGTTCTTAACATATTTAGAGAGTGTGGGATGCTTGGCTCTAGACTGTCTCCATTTCCGATGGAATAGCACCATCTATTATCAATTGATTCAGGTGCACCTTTTGACGACTCAAGACGTACACTTAATTTGTAGTCTTGTTTATTTGACGATCACTCAGCCACAATTGGGTTATTCAGTGCACCTCTTGTCACAATTCGTGCATAATCCTCATCAGGTACCTTGGGATACTGCCATGCCAGTGCTTCGATACCTCAAGCAATCACCGGAACAGGCAATCTTTTTACTTACCGAACTCCATGGAGCTCGAAGCATATTTATGATTCTGACTGGGCTAGTTGCCAATGACTCGCCGATCAAATACAAGTTATTGCATTATTTTGCATGCTGCCCCATTTCTAGGAAAACGAGGAAGCAGATCACGATATCCCGGTCATTTGTAGAGGCAAAGTATTGAGGTATGGCTGTTGCTATCAGTGAAGTTTTGTGGCTTCGAAGCTTACTCACTTCCCTTGGGATCACTTTCTCATACCCTACTTGGTTATTCTGAGACAACCGGGCTGTACTACATATCGTAGCTAATTTTGTGTTTCACGAACGGACCAAGAATATTGAGATTGATCGGGACATTATTCATGAACGCATCAAGTTTTTTCAGGTCATTGCCACTTCTCATGTTTCAACTCGACTGCAACTTCCTACTGGATAAGCGGCAAGATTTGTTGTATATTATAGTAACTGAGGGAGTCAATCTTGATTTATTAGGCATTCTAACATTAATTTCTCACCTTAGAATTGTTTTCAACTTTGTAGATTTTGCTTCGTTCTTAGCTGTAATGTTGTTCCTATTTG
This sequence comes from Punica granatum, assembly GCF_007655135.1. Classification (NCBI taxonomy): domain Eukaryota; kingdom Viridiplantae; phylum Streptophyta; class Magnoliopsida; order Myrtales; family Lythraceae; genus Punica; species Punica granatum. Next base: position 26,775,569 of record NC_045130.1, on the reverse strand, counting down.
TACTCATTCATGGATCAATGAGAATTAGAGCTGGAAAGTTCGAATATTTATGAAATCTTCTTAAATTTTTTCTGCCATTTGACATCATATAATGTTGCTCCATACCATCATGACCTTTTTGAAATATTATGAACAAGGCTGCAAATTTATTGTGAAACAACTCAAGCACTGCTGCCAATTAAATTTTAAAGGAAGTAAAACTTCATTTCACAATTACATTACTATACTCTCGAATTATATTCTTATAATTTTTTTAATTTTTTATATTCTTAGATTTCATGTTATAGTCTCCTTCGATATTTTTATTTCAATTATCACTGGTTTATTTGCTATATATGATGAAGTAGGATTGAGGTCAGGAGAATTGACTTATATTAAAAAAAAAAAGACAAATAATAATTGAATAAAAACATCTATACACAATAAAGTCGGAGCAATGTTCCGGAAGACGCCATGTTGGACAAAGGCAACCTTAGATTGAGTGACTTTTGAACTCCCATCAAGTAATGGCACAAGATTGTGGTGACACATCACTTATGGAAAACTCTTTAGGAGTTCATTGTTCAAGACCTATTAGTTTGATGAAGGAGAGTTACAAACACAATCTCTCTAAAAGTTCTACGTTGAAAGTATACGCTTTTAATATAACCTAAGAATTTTGTTAGAGAAACGAAATATTTGACATGGACAATTAGATGTTAGACGATTTTAAGATAATGACAATGGGACTTGACCTTTTAATTTTGTTAGTTGTGGATTTCTTTACTGGTTTTTGTATTTTGTTAATATTACGTAACCTAAGTAAAACTATTGGATTTAATTGAGTTATTCATTGACATTATTAACCACTGTTGCATTATAATGTTGGCCATGCATAAAATCTGTAACAATTTTAACTCAATTTTCTTTATGAAAACTAGTGAAATATTTTTAGCATTTGTGTTCTTCCATATTATTCATACTTTTGTTTCTAGAGTTTAATATTGTGCATATACAACGGTTGCGAATTATTCTCTCATAGTGTGATTTGGCGTTGAGGAAGTGATGATTAATGTACATAGTAATTAAGTAAGATGAAAACTATTAGATTTCAAATAGAAGTTAACTCACGAAAGCAGAGAATTTATATTGCATAATATGCTACGATAGATATCATAGAAAGCAATTCTCATATTATCATAACCGTAGAAGGTTTACCTTCTTTGACTTTTTTTTTTAATCTATTATCTGGTTAACAGTTATATTAAACCTTAAACAACACATCTCTATATTAACATACAAACTTTTAGCCCATGCGATGCACGGGTTTAAAGTATTTATTTGTAATGATAATTTAAAATTTTGATATCCCAATTGAAATGTTTAATAAGAGATATATTTCTAAAGTACAACTGCTCAAATGGTAGCAATAACAAATTAAAGACAATTCGAAGTGACATATATAATAACAAATATTATTTTCTTTAATACTATATATATGTATATCGATTAAAATTATCAAATATTTTGAAAAATAAACTCTTAATTAATATAAATTTGCCACTTTAGTCTAATTTAACAGAGTGAAAGTGAAGTATATATATAAATATATGTTATTTATAAATATACAGATTTATGAAAATGTTTTTTTATAATTATTTAATTAAAATGACTTAATTATATATATATATATAATTGCGTCACTATTTAATTGCATTTAATTCATGCACATATATCATTAGATAGTAGTTATTTTCTTTAAGATAATATATTTTTAATCTTGAATATTATTTAGATGTTTGCATTTTTGACTTTATACTATTTAGAAAATTACTTTTCTATCCCCATTTATTGTTGGGATACAATTATATATATATATATATATATATATATATTCTAACCAATGCAATGCGCGGAATCTTTGACTAATTACTATAGATACCATTGTTATCAGAACCGGACCGGACCGGCCGGGTCGACCGGTCGGACTGGGAACCGGCACCATGTTCGGTCCAGTTCGCCTGAAAACCCAAAATGCACATTTGAACCGCCGAACCCATAAAATCGGCCAGTTCTATGGATTTTATGGGTTTACTATTTATTGTAAAAATTGTTAAGTTGTGTAAGGATTTGAACTCATGACCTCTTACTTCTTATACCAATATACTACCAACCAAACAACCACTACTTTCTTGTTCTTTTAACTCTACTTTTAAGTACTTATTAAAATTCAATATTTATTTTGAAGTAAGAAATATTAAATATATTTGTATTTTCTTACACTATTCTCATATATCTTTGAAATCATCATACTTCTATCATAATTATCATAATTTTTTTAATAATATGAATATTTATTTTATTAAACGTGCGGTCCGACCCATCGAACCCCTGGTTGAACCCATAAACCCATGAATCCATACCCCTTCCGGTTCATTATCCGGTCCGGTTCTGATAACACTGATAGATACAATACAAGGAACTTAAATTCAATACATAGGAACTTATTTAATGCGATTCTCCCATGAAAAAGAATTAGCATGGTTAAACAGTACTTTTCATTGAATTTATTTCAACTTAAAGTTTGTTTAGTTTAAGTCAATTTATTCGAGTTATATTGCTTTCTTCATGGAAAAACTATTTTATATCTATGTAAATTTACAATTCCATTGTTCATATTTTGTTTTTCTTGTTAATTGTTAAAGTGTAATAATGAACCAAAAAGTGAGAATCATACTGAAAATTAATTTTTTTAATCCAAAAAGTCATAAAAAATTATTAAATTGTATTCAAAAAGAATTTTATCAATTTTTTGAATAAAATCTTCTGTAAAAATAACTTCAAAAGGATATGGTTAATTTAATTATTGATCCGAAATTATTTCTTGTATCTAAAATAGACAATGAAATATCAAGAACAAATTTAGGAGAAGAATTGGAATAAGATGAGTGTAACGTTACGGGATTATATTGGGGTTTCCAGTAACTCTCTTTCAACTTAGAGTACAGACTCTCAAAATCGAAAAAAACATATCTATCTGAACAAATTCACATTGTTTTGAATTGGGCATCTATAATACTTGTTTTTCTTTTGTAAGATACAATATGATATTTTTGTGAATCTTTATGTGTTGCCAATTGCTATTGGCATTTAGACTGTGATTAACTTTTGCGTCCCTCCATACTTCAAATTATGGAATTGTTCAAGACTCTTACTAATGGAGGTGATTATAGGCTAGTGGCCCTAGCGATGTGATTAAAATCAAATTTACACGATTAACCACGATTAAGACCCGATTTTACCAAATAAACAGGCGATTAACAACAAATTCTCTTAAGAGCCTCACTGACCGAAACCATCACTCATCACTTCATTTGGATTTATACACACATAGATTCGGCCAATACACCCAGGTGAACACCAATTGACAAACTTACTGAGTTGACTCATGACCAACACCCATCTAATCTAATCTAATCTATCTATCTATCTATCTAATTAACTAATTAAAGACCAAATCAGCCGTCTTCCACTTGGCGAGCTACTGTCAAAGACTCCTATGGGTGGTCTGGACCCTATTTCAATAAATTTAATCCGTTCCTAACTCAACCACCCAAGATCGAACCCATCCTCTATGAATTTTGTCAGTTTTCTCTTATTAGGTTCAAATTTTAACCAGTCAAGAGTAAAATGGCACCGATTTAATGGAAAACTAAGATTGGCAGGGTTCGAAATAAATTTCCCAAAACTGCATATTATTGCGAAAATTTATTTTACATGTGCAATTTCTGTTAAATATTTGTCCCAAACCAATCATGGAGTGAACTCGTTGAAACGAGCGCTGTAGTAGAAATGACTCGTAGAACTGATGGTGCATTTGATTGCGCTCCCATACAGCCACATCGTTTGCTTGAAATTTAATCTGACTTTCACCTCGTCCTCCAAAGTCATTTCTTCTGCATGCTTCTCTGCTCGAGTTTCATCTTGATTGGTCATTGGCAAATCTGGGTCAAAACTAGGTGCTTACAACACCTTTGTACAAGAGGCCTATCATGCCACATAAGTCTGCCACTTCTCATGCAACTGCTTCAGCTCAAAGTTTATTGCTCAAGTGCATCAATATCCGTTGAGTGACTCAGAAAGAAGAGATCAGATCTCATCGATAGTCATTTATGACAGTGCCTAGTCGGTCAAGAGTTGAAGAAGCTTTTCCGATGTCAAAAGAAATCGCCTAAAGAGATAGAATGGATTAGAAACAGCATACAACACATGAGTTGTAAGACCACAGCAACCTCAGCACACAAGTGTCTAACCTTCAAGCGGAACACATCGGAGCACTAGGATAGTTGATGAAAGCATTTGAAACCATAAGCTGTTTGACCAGATCCTCAAACACTGAAGTCAACCTTGATCTCTCAAGAAAGAAACCCTATAGAACAAAGACTATGAGAAACTATGTAGAAACTTTAGAAGAAACTATGTATATAAGCTTCCAACAATTTGAAGAAACTATATAGAAACTCTAGAACAAAAACTTTGGAACGAATATAGCACAAGAATATGAGAAGTAGAGGGGACCTAACCGACCCTCGCAAAGTCAAATGTATATTGGGTACAATTCAGAATATGTGACTTCAAAACAACACGCAGTCACTGACAGACCATAGTCTTCCCCCCATCGGTTTCTCCTACTAGAAGAACTGGTTCGTGCAACTCATAGCAATGGTTGATCAGACTATACATCCTGCACATGCTCTTTGTCCATATAACGCTGCAGTCAACAGTAAGAAAGTATGTATCATGCATAACATGCTATGTATAAAAAGCGAGAAGTCCTGGGTCAAGCCATGCTTCCTGCAGCGCCTGAAATCATTTAGTCAATCAGAGCGACACACCCCTAAATTATCACTTTGAAAATTATTAGATGATTCTTTCCCTGAATTGTCTCCGTCTGTCGAGGAAGGCTGCAATATTAGCTTGAAATTCACGTGGGGACGACCTGGATGAGCTGGCTACAATCTGTGATGAAGTGGGCTGCAAAGGACTGGGCTGAGCAACCTCTATTTGTTCATTAATGGGCCCATAAAAAACCAAATGCCCGTAAGTTTGAATAATTTGGAAACTTAATTAAGAGTACCTTGTAAGGTCTCTTGCTGCCCAAGATTTGTGTGAGCGTCAAATTGATCAAATGGGCTACTGTTGACACACACACACTCGCCTAAAAGCGGACCGAAAGAGTAAGCCTGAAAGAAGAGTGCTCATGCCAATTTCAGAATATGATGATGTTTTCGTTTGACTCGCCCTTTTTGTTACAGTGTAACCATGCACAGGATTTGATGATGATCCCATTTTATCAAAAAAATTTGATCGTACGGTTAAAAGGTCCTACTAAAGTCGCCAATTATTGTTGAGAAGTAGTGCGCTCCCGAGATAGGCTTTGTTTTATATGGTCCCCACAAGTCACAATGCACTATTTGAAATGAGAAATCATCTTTTTTCGTATTAAAGGGAATTTGTGAGCGAGTTTGCTTTGCTCGACGATAATTGTCACTCTTTATTTCCCATATCATTTGTACTAAAGGTAATCTCGCATGTGCACGTTGGGATCTCGAGGAATTCTCGAACTCGTCCTATAAGGGCTTCAGCTAGAGTAGTACTTCGGGATTCTTCGGCCGTCTGAGAAGGCAAATCTCTTATTTGATTTGGTATATTCGAGCCTCATTGCATTAAGGAAACCTCTCCTTGAGGTCATCACATAAGACTTTTGCGTTATTAGCAGATGGAACGCCGGATTGTAGGTCTCTCTCCATCGTATTGAACATACACGTTATATGCATGAAATTGCAAATTTCCCACCGTTTGAGGTTGGGATCACCGTTCTTCGACTTTTGGATGGTGCCATCAATGATGGCCAACTTATTTTTCATCCTTACAATCATCTTCATCACACCGGACCGTATTAAGTAATTACCACCATTTTAGAAGACACGAGATTGAGATGTTTCCTGGACTATCGGAGGGGCTGAGGGTGTAAACAAAAGGAACCTCAAGCTGCTTGCCCGACTGGTCTCCCTTCCCCACGTCCTTTGACATTTCGATATTGAATTTGGAACTATGCAGCTCAAATTTGGAATTATGCGGCTCAAATTCTCATTGATCCATGAATAGTACAAATAGGAATGGCATTATAGCTAAAAAGGGAGCAAAATCTACAAAGTTAGAAACAATTCTAAGGTTAGAAAGTAATGCCAAAATGGAGTGTAAGTTGGTAAAACTAGACAAAGTACATACTTGTGAGAATGAAGCTAATGTGATGACAAAACCTTTGGCCAAGGAGAAACTCGATGTTTGCTTGAGCAAGCCGGTGTGATCGCAATCCCCAAATAGTAGGGGGTGAAGTTTGTTGGGTTTATCCCTCCTATTTTAAGGAAAAGATGCTCAATATTTTGTCCTTTTGATCGGGTTTTGATAGGCCAAAGATTTAGCATTTTGAGGGTTTCTCTTCTCAACAAATAGCTGAGAAAAGGAAGCAGCAATGCAGCGGCAATGTAGCGAAAGAAAGACGAGCACAAAATCGCTGGTACAAGACTTTTGGAACTAGAATCTGAATGATCAGAATCTTGATTAAAAGCTCTACAAGTGTTGATTTAAAAATCCTATGTTGGCCACAAGCGCTCTCTACGTGTAGGTATTTGGTGAACCTTTTCCAAAAGATTATGACCAAACGGAAAATAGATGGATAGTTACATGAGTTCACTCGATAATTTTCAGTTCGATATTTTGATTTCTAGTTCTTGTTTTCCTTTAGTTTAAATATATTTGCTCACTCGATAATTTTCGATGTTTTGGGATGGATAAAATGCTAGAAGAGCTGCAAGTACAATTGGCCTCCATAAGTGGCTTTCCCCATAATAATAATAATAATACGGGTAAATTACAAAAAAATAATAATCAAACGTTACACTTTAATTGCAATTTCAGCACGAATTTTTTTTTTAATCCTAATAGTTCACCAACTATCAATTTAACATCAATTATAGCACGATGTCACACTTACCGTTAACTTTAACAAGAATGCTGATGTGGCACTTGCTAGTGCCACATGATTCACATTGATTGGGCCTCAAATATTTTCCTAATAAAAAATATATTGAAAATTACCGCGACGAGGCTCCCATCGCCGGCTCCCTTTCCTTTTTTTTTTTTTAAAGTTTTTGGGTTGTGGGGCCTCACCAAAGGCCACCACCGCCCCTGTAGAGTCATTAGCGATCACAGTGGTTGCCGGAAACCCTAATCGAGAGGGGTGGTGTTTGCCGGGCAAGCCCTCACCACTGGCCTCCCCCCTCTCTTCCCCCATGGAACTGATTAGGGTTTTCCTTTTATCTTTTTTCTTTAATTTTTTAAAATTTATAGAATATATTTATATTTAAAATTCATTTGGACCCACTCAGTGTTAGTCACATTAGCAATTTCGTTTAAATTGATGGAAAATGTGACATGCTAAAATTGATACGAAACTGATAGTTGATGAATTTTTTTCAGTGTAAACCCCGATATTCGAAAACTCAATTGGGTCCGATTAATTCAGTCGAATTGGATCGGTCCGTTAGGGAATAAAACTCTCACAACATTGATTTTTTGCATTCATAAGGACACGAATCTGAGATCTTATTTAAGCGAAATAATTGATAGGATAAAAAGAAGTTAATTAGAACAGTGTAAAGTCTGTAATTTTTTTTTTCCTTTGGTAATAATTAGTTGTCAAGAAACCTCGTGGGCCTTCGAATGCTAGGGAGGTGAAATCGGGCCTTTTATTTGAGAAATTATTCAAAATGTTGACATGGTAAGTCGTCCGCTCACACAATTAACATCAGTCAAAATAAGGTGTTTGCAAGAAGAATTAAGAAGTCCCTATGGTACATTTGGCCTGTCAGATATGAGGAATAAGTTGAATGACCACTACATCCTTCACGTGATATTTCCTGGGGCAGGACATCAACAATACGGCATGGCTATGTTTTTCTCCTTTAGCACTTCTCCTGGGATGAAGTGTATCATCAATTTTACCCACAGAAATTGCGAGCAAAATGTCTAAACCCCGTTTGATTTTAGAATCAATTTTTAAAATTTTAATTCTATTCACTATACAACAAAAGTCAACAATATAATTATTACTTTTTCCATTTTCTTTAATTTTTTTAACCATTCAATTTAATTTTTAACACTAAATTCTCTCGACTATTCATTACTTTTTCGTATTTTTTCTCATAATTCAACAACACAATCATTACAACTCAATTAAAATCAAAACTCAACTCTACTTAACTCTAAAACCAAACGCATCGTAAATTACGCTGCAGAGACTCCATGCGATCGATTTTTTTTCTTTTTTTGGTAAAAACAAACCCATAAAGAAAAACTTTCAGGTCATACAATTAGAAATTACATATAATATATGAACACCACCTTACACCAAACAGAACAGCCAAACTTCAATTGTCAATTCCTAAGAAAACACATATTTTGAGCTGTCACAGAACCATATAATACGGCAAGAATCTTCTTTTATTCATGTATGTATCTGTATATATATATATATATATATAACCCTATATATATAACCCGCACCATTCTCCCCGTCCATGTACTGACCATGCACAACGAAAGGGAATATTCCATCCAAGGGATTTATGGCAGCAAGAAGGAGCTGCCTTCCTTGAGAAGCACGAAGATACTTCCCCCATCGCCCCTTGAGATTCGAATATCCTCGTCAAGGTAAGTGGTCAGCAGCCACGACTCTGCATTGGTGCGAGCGAGGGAGAACTTAAGCGGCGGTTGGTTTGAGATCGTCTTCACCACTGAGGAAGCAGTGCCCTGAACAGAGGTGATCAGCCCCTTGAAGGGTGTGAGGTCGATTTTCTGTCCCAAAAACTCGACGTTCTCAGGCAACTCAATCGAGTCTGTCAGCTGGGGAGTCCCGATGATCCCCTCTTCAAACTTGATCTGGAATTAGAACAAAAACGAATGCAATGGAGAAATTATGGAACACTGTGGGATAAATATAATCTACCCGATATACGTATGGGGGTTTACGGTAGCACAATTGAAATTTGCAGTGGTGGTTAACTCAGGCCCATTTCAATGGAGAACCTAGCGTTCTGTTTCCAGTACTACCATAACCAGAAGCTAAATAATGCGAAATAATGAGAACCAATTTCTCCAAAAGCCTATCGCATGAAACTTATCAGATTCAATGCTCAAAGTTACAGGGAACCAAAAATAACTCGATAAGCTTGTTTTCTGTACTTGACAGATCTTTTCTTTTATAGTTAGTTGGCGTTTAAAACCTCTGCTGAAAGTCTCCATCAAAATTCAGCCCTCTAATCTATCAACATTTTTCAAATGTGACCTAAGTTGCAACATTATGTCAATGAAGAGAGTGGAATTGTGGATACCTGCACGCGCTTCGGGCTTCGGACTTCGAATTTGGCATTGGTGCTGAAGGAAGTAGTTGCCAAGGGGCCCGAGAACTGGACAGAGTTCTGGACAGTGAAGTTCTCTGAGTCAATGATCTGAGATATCTCTTCCACTTTTACCAGTGGCAGGGTGCCCCTGGCCAGCAAAGGGAACAATCCCACGAAAGAGGTGTACCTATGATCACGGTAAATTAATCTCAATATCACCATTGGCCTAATCTCAAGAAAAGCCTATTGTTTCACGATTTACTTGGAGGCATTTAATAAAAGATGAGAAACTATAATTACTTGGTTTGAAAGAAAACCAACACAGGTCAGAAACAACTGCAGTGGCGAAAAAATGACAGATCCATGTAACACCAGAGTTCGGGTTCTGAGTTCTTCAATTCAGTGTTCACGAGAAAAAATTGCAAGTGATTCATTATTGCTTATTCCCACTGCCTACAAAGTTGTATTTATCACAGAATCTGCATAGCTAGGTGCAATCGGTCTGCATCCTAGATGAATAACTGCCAAGTAAAATGACAAAAAGAAAAAAAAATCCTACCCAGAATTGTTTCTGTTTAGTGCACATACGAGACTCATCAACATGACCACACAACAGCTTGTTTAGTCAATAGAGATGTGAAATACATGCCAATGGTTGCTCTTCGTTTCGCTAGATGGCTCCACTACATTCCTAGGAGTCAGACAAGAAACTATTTTCATGTCCGACGAGCTCGAACTATGGCTGCTTCATATAATTATAGCACATCATGACTTCGAAATGTGATAATCGGAATCTCTTAGCATAAGCACTTTCAAAATTAGAATCGCACAACTCTGTTCCGCTGACAGACATCCGAGCATAAGCACAAAAATCACATCTTTTCGATTGCCAAGACAGAGGCCAATTTCCTGCGGTCAATCGAAAAACACAGAATTAGGGAGAGAACTCTTACGCGAGAATCCATTTCCCGTTGAGCAGAGTGAGGGCCTCGGTGGGGGCCGGGGTCGGGTTCTTGGCCTCGAGCTGGGTAATAAGCTCCACTATCTCGGCCCTCGTTTCGCTCGTCGCGCTCAGGCCAAGATTCGTCCCATAGAACGAGTCCACCAGAGCCTTCTTCAGGCTGGTAATCTCGGGCGCCTCCTTTGGCTCCTCGGCAACGGCCACGCCTCCAGCATCGACTTCCGGCGCCTCCTGCCCCTTCTCCGGACCCCACTCGTCCTCGTATTCCGAGGCCCGGACCACAAAGGCGGGTCGCACCTTGTTAGTATCTTTCCCCAAGGCTCGTACTGGGTGAGGGTTTAAGGGGAGGATTGCAGGCTTGGAGGTGAATTTGGGGTTTGATGCGGATGGGGGGACGACCTTGTAGGGGAGGTGGAGGAATTGGGAGATGGTGGACATGGCTGAGGAGCTTCGATTGCAGAGGAAAACGGTCGGCGTTTGCGAGAACTGATGGAGGAGAGCTCCGAAGAAACAAAATATGGCGTCTCTATTTCCGGGAAAATTTTCTCAGACTCGTTTCAGTAGTGGACGTGCTAACTCTTTATTTGATTTTGGGATAATTTTTTTTATTCTATTTTACTTTAATTTTACTTATTTTTAATTTAATAATATAATTATTTTTATTTTTATTTTTTATCTTCATCATTTAATCTAATTTTTAATACTAAATTCTCTAAACTGTCCATTATTTTTTCTACGATTTAACAACATAATCATTAGTTTCTCTCAACAATTCATTATTTTTTTCTCGTTTTTTCTCATAACAATCATTATATTTTTTTATTTAATTATTACAATTCAATTAAATATATATAGGTATATATATATACATAATTGCATTTCCAAACAAGACTAGTACTGTATAAGACAGTATTCAAATAAATCCTTTCTAATGAAAAGACAATTTTAACCTCCTACCTTGAGCTATTATTTATAATTATTACCATAAGAAAGATTTATGAATTTATTATACGAATTAGAAAAAAACTAAAATAAAAGGTAAATAAATCTTATCGGTAAGAATGGAATTAGAACCTTCTTATTACGTGTGTTATAAATATCAAAGAGGGAGGGAGTGAAGAAGAAAATTACTTTTTGTATGTTCGGATTAGAAACTCTTTGACAACTGGGGTACACAACTTATGCCAAACACGTCAACTAAATGAAGTAAAATTTGCGCACTTAAATTGGGATTACTGATTTTATATTTCATCTTATTTAAGTAGAGTTTGAAAGATATTTAAACAAATCAATGAAAAATATGTGTCAGAAATAATTCCGGATGAAAACTATCAAAAATAAATTTTCAGTAAAACAAAATAATAAAATTTAAAATGTGAATATATACCGACATTAATCTAATTGTGTTAAAGGTCATACGAATATGATGAGTTTCTTTCTGCACAATATGATGAGCATTTAATTAGCTAAAGCTAGCTGGGAACATTTGACGAATTATCACTAAAATGGAGCAAAAATGTCTAATTGAGTAAATCATCGAAGAATATGACGCTCCATTTCATTTCACAATTAAAATCACAAAAATTTTAATTTTAATTTTAACTCAACACACTACACAATAAAAATATATATTTTTCAAGTTAAAAATTTTAACTTTAACTTTAACTTAATACACTACACAATCATTTATTATTTTTCACGATCAAAATCAAAATTATTTTAACTCTGAAACTAAATGCACCGTAATATCGTCAAATTTCAGTGCGTAGAATCGGCGGTATATGGTTTGATTTCATAATAAATGGAGACGAAATCCTTGATGACCAACCAATTGGCAGTATAGACTTTTCAGTGGTTCAGAAGATAGGTTCCACGTGGAATTCTAACGTGTAGAAATGTGACACGTGGACAAAGCCAATGAAGAATATTTTCTCTCAAACAATATCATGTGAGGCCGCGAAATGATCTTTAATTTATTTATTTATAATATGAAATCAGAGGAAGAAGAAGACATGCAATTGGTGTGTGACACCAAAGATCTGGAATTATCTTTCCTTGTCCTCTTGCTGAATTCCTATGGTCGTTTGCAAGAAGATGAATTCTTTCTATATACAATATATTTTTTATATGTATATATAATCCAAAAAGATCCTGAAATTGGAATTTTTATTTATTGTATATTTATTCGACTCCAGCTAGTAATTAAGATCTATTGGCTAAGCCATGAGTTGAATCCATAATGTGCAAGTCTCCATGTGATGTCTACTAAATGACATGCGCGTGGACTGAGCCTTTTTATAACTTATATCGAACATAAAAGGATAAATTACCTATAAGATTATTACGTTTAGTGTTTTTCTCCTATAAAATAATTCAACTTTATATTTAATTCCTTCGTTTTGAATTTAGGACGGCAGTGATTTGACATGAACTGAACTTATTACTATATGTGGGTGTTTTTTAATATTGAAATTGAGTACTAGGGAGGCCAGAGTGAGTTCTAGGTTCTTAGGTTCTCGGTCAAGTTTTTATTTCTCGATCGATAGTATCAAGGGTTGTTCACAGCCTTAGGTGATGGCCGGATGGTCGCCATAGACCTAACCATTAGCTTTGGGCATTTTGTATAATTGATTTCATCCTATCAATCATGACATTATTCTGACGGGTTCATCAGAATGAACGTTCAGGAACTTGAGATATTTGTCGACCTTGGGAAATTTGTTGTTAAGTCGCTCGTGCTTCTTGATTGTTGTGTTCCACCTAAAATAGCAATTTTCCTCTAACTCACACGTGACAGGAAGTAAGTCGTCAAGCGTGCCATGGCGCTGTCTCAAGAGTTATAAGAAATGGAACTACCAGCCATCCTCACTAGAAAATAAAGTCACGGTTTAGGAGATCCACAGGTCCAATCGGCAGTTGAATTTCCTCTGTCTCAAGAGTTATAAGAAATGGAACTACCAGCCATCCTCACTAGAAAATAAAGTCACGGTTTAGGAGATCCACAGGTCCAATCGGCAGTTGAATTTCCTTGATGATATGAATAGGATTGTATGTGTACTATTAGTTGATCAGAAGTTGTCATGGCAACAAGGGTAAGGCCATTTAGATACTCTCAATACGTGCGCGTAGTTTAAGCCCAAAAAAATGAAATTGGCCCTAAAGCCAATTTAATAGGTCTAACTACTACGAATCCCGAAAGATTCAAGTGGTATGGATTCATGAGAAACACACGTCAAGGCCTGGAAGCCAAGCCGCAGATGGAAATCAATCCTCACTCGGAAGCTTAAACAGAGGTGGATGCATAAACCGAGAGACTCGATGGGTTCTAACGTCCTAAGTGCGATATGTAAGTGTTGGAAGTGAAGAACGAAATGTAAAACATAAAGTAAAGTGCAAGGGAATGAAAAATACCGAAATGTAGATGAAATAAGGGGGTACGAATGTTGTGTTGTCGAAGAAGCTATAATGATCCACACTTCTAACTTATATAACCGAGCCTAGGATAGCTAACAATCAACTAGGGCTAAATCTTATTACAAAATGGGGCAAAATTAAGATAAGGGAACCAAGAAATGTAGTTCCTTATTAACCATGCTTCAAACGAGCAATGAAATAAAAAAATGGTAATGTCCTTCCTAATACGTCATTGCCTTCATGTAGATTACTTTATTTTGCAATTTCTTTGGATGTAAAGATTTTCCCCACACTTTCCGTATTTTAGGCCACCAATCCCTAGATGCAGCAGACCTAAGCTGGATGTCGACGCTTCTCTCGGGCTAGGCCGACCTAAAGATGTCCTTCGCGAGCCTCTCCTCTTTCCTTGGGTCTTTACAAGCCCGAGCCCATCAAACCTCTCATCTGGATTGTCCTTGTCACGTATCCGGGCCAACTCACGTAAATATAAAGCTCAATTGGTCCTAAATCTTAGTTAGTTTTCTCCAGCTCCCATGATAAACGCGGCATACGGAAATCTAGTGTAAACAATACGCCCACATGCCTAGCCATAAGAAGGGAATATCGAACATGGTTTGACATGTAAATTGAATATTTCTCGCATCGTATCAATTCCCTACGATTAAATAAGAAATTGACAATTTTTCACAACAAAACATGGCCTCTCGGCTTATTAGCCGCGGTAACCATTCCCGCCTTTAAGTGCCAATGGGTCCCGAAAATTTCAAATCAGGCAATTATGGTAACCGCCTGCCACTTTCTTATTTTCCCCCACTAAGCTGCTCTGACTCTGCCCTTTCTCTTTCTATTTCTTCTTTCACTCACCTACTCGTTGATCATCCTTCGTAGTTTTCCTTTATCTCTTCTATGCACTCTCACAATTGCTCTCTCTCTCTCTCTTGCTTTTCTTCTTCGACTTCTCTGTTTCCTTCCCCAAGCTAACCCCCATCATCACCATCGTCTCTGAGAACTCGAGCCACCAGTACTGCACTCCATCGAGCTGTCATTGGCTTATGTTGTTTACTGTCCCTTTGCCCTTGCCTTCTGACACGAGCTTCCGTCACAGCTCTGCCATCGCGAGAGAAGCACTGGCAGCCACTCAAAACTTAGTCTCTCAATACCCTAGCCTTCATCCTCTTTCCAGCTCAATTCAAGGTAATCTCGAAGAAAGCCCTAATTTAGCTTGTATATATTGCTTGATTAGACTTGATTTGAGAAGCCCTCACATGTACTCTTGCTCTGCTAGCATAATTAGTTGGTCTAAGTTAGGACTCTTACTAGTACTGGCCATTGGTCTGTAGGATGTCAATGATTAAGGCTCGCCGAGCCGTCCTTGAGGCCCACAATCTTGTGGCCTCGCCTTTTTGTCTCAATGCATCCTCGAGTTTTGTGACCTTTCTTCCCGGCCGACCCGTCAAAAACTATCGTTGACGCCTCCCTTGCTCACCGAGACTTGCCCTATTTTTCCATAGAGACAGCTCAGTAGAAGTTATGGCTCAAAAGTTCCCACAAGTATTGGCATCGCTTTGTTGAAAACTAGAAGCCATGGGGAGACCGTCTATAAGGGAAATTTGGGCAGCTATGGAAGGAACTGGAGATCTACGCTTTCATCAATTTGACCTACATAGCTCCAAACTGGATTGAAGTCTATTGCTTGCCCTTTTGACTTTTTGGAGCCAGTTCATCAGCACCTTTATCTTTCCATGTGCATTCTTCTCTATGACCCTACAAGACCTGAGTTACTTGACTAACCTCCTAATCATAAAAGGGCCTATTGAGCCTTCCAGTGGGGATAAGTTTAAGGGAGCTGACGATGTCATACTAGAATATCTAGAATCCCCAGCCAAAAGTACTCTTCTCGCATTCCTGGAACAAGAATTGAAGCAAGACGACTCCCAGTCAACTGTCTATGAACACATATCCTTCCCGTACTTCATGATGTCTAACTTTCTCCGCCTCCCTACAAGCGGCCAAATAGTGAAGAAAGTATTGTACATCATTTAGAAACTCGCACCTGGATAGATGGTGGCTCTAACCCCTTATGCCCTCGCCCTTCTCTATAGAGGTTGCCCAAATGTGGCTGAAACTAGGGGTGATCGGTTCCGGGTACCATGTTTTCTTCACGATACCCGAACCCCATCCCGTAAGGGACTGGTTCCAAGATTTTGGAATCAGTACCATGTCAAATCTTGGAACTAGAACCTGCCACAGGTTTCGAGTACCTGGTAGAACTTGTAAATTTTTTTATTCCAGTACTTAATGCTTTCTGCAAGCGCTCTCTCTCTCTTTTCCCATCCATGGCCGCGTCTTCTCCGCCTCTTGCCCGCCTTTAAGTCCTCCTTCAAACCTCCTATTCACCCTCCTCCGACCCTCCGCCTCCTCAGCCTATTTCCCTACCTGCGTCACTACTTTCCCATCTCCTCTTCAAACATCAAACCCTAGATCGTTGATGCTGTGATTTCACTTCTGTATTCTTTTTTAATTTTCCAAGCAAAGTTTGTGATTCATAGCACAAGGGCTCCGATCAAATCCCGCTATTGTCATTCGAGGCATAGAAGGCTTCAATCGAAGAACCTGTACTGCAAAATCATAACAACCAAGCTTCGATCACATCCTTGAGGACTGCAATTTGAGGCATGGTAGACTTTGATTGAAGCCCCTATTGCCCGTCTCCGAGAATGAGAAAAGAAAAAGAATAGAAAAGGAAGAGGGGACAAGCTGGCAGTGGAGTCGAGCTGGCTTTGGCATGGTAGAGGAGTGGCCAATTAATGGCTGAAGAGATGGAAGAGAGGGGAGGTCGGGTTCATGCCGACTACGGAGGTAAGGTTACGGGGAAGCAGCAAATGCATTAGAGAAGAGAGAGTGGAGGGAATGTGGTCAATTTTGAAGAAATTTACTTTACTTTTCTTTTCTCACTGTAAAATGGAGCATCAGTCACTTTTCCTTTTCTTTTCTTTTTTTAATTAGTAACTATTAACCGGGTCCAGGTACCGGTTCCCATTTCGATTCCGATTCTGGGTACCCTATATACAG
The DNA here is from genome assembly GCF_007655135.1 of Punica granatum. Classification (NCBI taxonomy): domain Eukaryota; kingdom Viridiplantae; phylum Streptophyta; class Magnoliopsida; order Myrtales; family Lythraceae; genus Punica; species Punica granatum. Next base: position 26,758,679 of record NC_045130.1, on the reverse strand, counting down.
GAACCGGAACTAGAACCGATTTTCACTGGTTCTTTATTTTAATATCCGGACCCTACCCTAATGGGTAGTTTCCGCCCGATTCCGGGTATACCCGGTATTCATGCACACCTCTAGCTGAAACCCCATTTTCCAAGTCATCAGGGCTAATGTGGCTTTTGCAGCTGTGGGCCTTCATATACTTTTCATCCCTCTGGCTAGAACTTGATTTATGAACCCTGGCCCCTGCAAACCTTCCTTGTTATGGACTCTTGTTCCAGTATTTGACTAAGGTTCAAATGCCCTATGAGAAAGCTTTGAAGTACTTTTTTTTTTAAGTTTAAAGCCAAAAACCTTTGACTTTCAAGGATGTAAAAAGGCATGGGGAGGCCTTGAAGCATGTTTGGATAAGCTTCCTTCTAACCTGGAACCTATTCATTCCTCGCGTTGACTGGACAAGGCAGACACTGAAGTATATTGTCCTTAATACTACGCGAGGCAATTTGGCTTGGTACGAGGAATCTCGACTCCCCCATACTTCTCCTTTAATCAGTCTATGACTGAGAGGCCCACAGTGAGGGGAAAAGCTTTCAAGCTTGAAGAAAGAGCAATTTGACGCCATCTCCATCTTCAAAGTAATGCCCTTTCAGCTCTGGCCTAGGGTTACCGAAGCCTTTGCTACTTGGTGGAAAGCTTTTTCAAATGTTTTCTTTACCGTGAAATGGGGAACTCTAATATCTAGGCTTAGTCCTAGGACCAAATGAGCTGTAACCTCATCCACCCACCTTCATAGAGCACCCCTCGGACCAAGCCTTCAAAGTCCCAGCCCAAGTCGCAGGCCCTTGCGAAAAAGAGAAAGACACGAGAAGGAGAATTATCTTCCAAACCCCAGCCTTCAACCAAAATAGCAAAATCGGTCCCTTAGGCTAATTTAAGTCTTGTAAGCCTAAGCCTACCCTCAACTGTTTCTCTCTCAGACTTCCATTGCTATTCTAATGCTACCTTGTTTGTTGTAGTAATCCTGAGGAAAAAAAAAAGACCAGAGGGAATAAGGAGTTCTCAAGTTACAAGTAAAAGTGCTGCCTCACACACTTCTCAGAGTAACCCCTAGGTACATGTTTCTCACTTCTCAACCATTGATTCATGAATTGGAACGAAAGGTCCGATTACGACCGTCTTGGATATACAGGGTAATGATGGTGATGACGATGATGAGGACCCCACAACCCTCAGCCCAAGAGACTAGCATCGAGAGGACTGCTAGTGAGGCACCAGCCCCTAAGAACTCCTTCAACCTAAGGACTGCCAGTCATGTAACACTTAGCCATCAACCTGAACCATAGACAGAATCGGCTAACTCTAACCTATTACTTATTGAATGTATTCTACCTGTCAGACTCCGATAGCCTCTTCCTTTGCTGGAATATCATGCGACGTCTTGGAGGAGCTTAAACTGCTGTTGTAGGTCTCTACGACCACGTCCAAGACCGGCCAGACCCTTGATCTCTCAACTCCTGTCCTTCCTTATTAACTATGCTTCAAATGAGCAATGAAATAAAGAAAAAAAATGGTAATGCCCTTCTTAATACGTCATTGCCTTCTTGTAGATTACTCTAGCTTGCAATTTCCTTGGATGCAAAGATTTTCCCACACTTTTCGTTTTTAAGGCCACCAATCCCTAGATGCGGCAGCCCTAAGCTGGATGTCGCCGCTTCTCTCTGGCGGGCCGGCCTGAAGACGTCCTTTGCGGGCGTCTCCTCTTTCCTTGGGTCTTTACAAGCCTGAGCCCATCAAACCTCTCATCCGGATCGTCCTTATCACGTATCCGAGCCAACTCATGTCAATACAAAGCTCAATTGGTCCTAAATCTTAGTTAATTTTCTCCAATTCCCATGATTAACGCGGCATGCGGAAATCTAGTGTAAACATGTTATTCCTTGTATTGTATGTTAGAATGGCCATGTCCATTGGCCAGACCTGTGGACGTGATGAATATGTCGATTTCAATAGTAAGCTGCGTCCGCGGCCCAAAATTAAAGGAAATAGATGGTTGGGTCGAGCCTGGGTTGTACTTATCTATCCAAGCCCGATCCTTATCACATCGGGCCTAAAATTCCATTTGGTACATCGGAATGCAATAGAAATTAATGTAATAGATTTTTGTATAGTAAATGTAATTATTTTGAGATAAAAATAGTCATTTTTAAATTGAAATAGAGAATATGAATGATTAAATTTAATTAGATGAACATATTTTTCATAATATCATTCGATATATCATATGTTTAGATATATAAAATTAAAAGTATGATATGTGTAAAACTTAGTAGAATGATGGAAAGAACATTCCTTTAGTTTTTTTAAGGAATGATCATTTTATCATGTTGTAAAGAAATTTCTCTCCACGTGAAATGCTCTTTCTAACTTATATAAGTGCCTGTATATAAAGAAATGGAGAGAAAGTGAATTTCCACCCCATTTCGGCCGCAAACGGGACATAAATCTTTTAAGCCAGCTCGCCTAGACAAAACTAGATTCCATGGCCGGCCCATCAAAATTAAGAAGCGGCAGCCCGCTCCATGGACGTGTCTAGTGTTGGAATCTTGACATAACAATTGTCATGAGAAGTTGTTTTCAATGCTAATATTTATTTATTCATGATTTTATTCTACGATAAAGTATAGTAATTTCGCTTAAATTAAAAGAATATATAAATTATGAGAAGTTAGAGACCTCATCGTCATCTATCTACGGTTCCTGAACTAAGAAGTTGGATTGACAAAATAGTGAAAAAAAGGGAAAAGATACACGCCCTTGTCCTTTCATGAATGTGGGAAATTCGGGCCTAATAGAATTTAGATCCGTCCATATGAACGGAGGCCGACTCAGATATTTAAGGATTATCTGATTTCTGTCATATCATAGGTGGTTATCTATAAGATATTATGTTCGTCCCAATAACTGGAGCTATAATCACATTATAAATAAAGTAACTACTGATAGATTAATAGATGATGGACCTGAACAAATTGATGGCTCCCATTCAAGTGTGAGGGTCGGGAAGTTCATGTGTTGTGGACAGTGCCATTGTTTGCTCGATCATGTAGCAAAGATTCATTGCCAGTTATTTTCTGCCTGTCTTCTTTTGTCTAACCGGTGGTCGTGGTCGATCAAGGAACACACAACGATTGCCAGTCCAGGGAGATTAGGTTGGTTCGTGACTCGAGGCTCACAGCACATGATCCATTAACGTAGATATTCTAGGGATCATTAACCCCGTGAAGTTAGTGGTTTCAATTATTGCTTCTGCATTTGATTTCCTATATCAGAATAAAAATCGGTCTACATGCGAGTCGCATACGGGTTCCGGACTAGAGAAAAATATAATGGGGCGAACCTTAGAGATCATCTCTCAAAGCTTTGAGCCCGTGCGTTAGTCCAAGAGAGGAAGACTGATGTAATATGGGAGATCTTGCACTTGGGAGGTAGTACTTGCCATGCCTGGGTAACATCGCAACCGAATCATCATAGAAGTCAGGTAGTCGTGATATTTTGCAACGCACATTAAGTTATTCTAATCAAATATAATTAACATACAGGTTCACCCAAAATTAATATAAAGGTTCTGTAAATAGAGACAGAATTTTTTGTTAAATCAATTATTATCAATTCATAGAAAAAGCAATGCCTATGTAACTAGTCGATTACGAAATCTTTATCTATTGATACAGTCCTCATGCTTTTTCTCTCTGCACTTCGAGAATTTTCCACATTAAATCTTGATATATTCTACTGTATTTTTATTTGTGTTCCTATTTAATTTATTTGTTATGTCAATATTGTTATTTGCAAGTTAACGAGAAATATCTCCCGCCTTACATCATGAGTCCCACATCTTGCTTTCAAAGACCCGTTTTAGTTTCTTTAATAGATAGATTGATAGATAGATTGATACAGGTGCGCCAAGTATGTCAAATTTAATTTGAATTTTCCTCCGAACAGGACTCAAACCGGAAAATAAAGAGTGCGTGAAATATGGAACTTGAAGAGAATTCAAGTAAGGAATTCGAGAACTATTCAATCCAAGAATGACGTGCGTGTGGCCCGAACAATCTCAATTATTCCGGTTATGTCACCATCTCCCGCCCAATTATTGGTTCAAAGTCCTAACAGTCCAATGATTGGTAAATAAATTTTTTTATTCGAATGGGTAATTAGAAAAGGGCAAAAAGAAGAAAAGAAAAATAAAAAAAAGTACGCCCGCTAATACAAATTTGACTACGAGAGCGACTTTCTTTATGATCTTTTAAATTTTAGAATTAAAAAGAAATGAAGGAAAGGAACGCTTGATGATTGACAATGACAAGAAAGTGCTTCCATGATCCACCACCTGTCCCGACCCTAATTCCCGAGAAATATCTGAAATTTTTTTTTCTTTCTCTTTTCACCTTTTCCTTTATTTTTCAATAGAAAATAAATAACCTTCCTAAAATTTATATCCTGTGAAATTTATTTTCCTCGATAGCTTATTTTCCTTGAAACAAACAAAGCCGTATTATGTTCCTTATTCTTTTTTTTTTTCGGTTACAAGGGAGGCCATGAGCCCTAATTTATTAAAATAGAAATTCATAAATATCTAATAAAAGGATACAGCTAATCCAACTAGGTATCGAATCTGGGACCTCTTGATCAGTTCACGATGACAAATAACGAGTGCCATTGTCAGCATGTTTCTAGCTTGTTATTTGCTTTATGAGAATGCAAATTAGTTTTAAGATTATATCAACAAGTTGTTTGCCAATTACAATACAGACAAATATAAATTACACACGAATAGAATTGACAACCCAAATAATTATGCCGACAATAACTACATAATAATTTACGAATCCTATGGTTACAAGACCCAACAAAGCCAAATGCATGTGAATCGAATTCACATTTGTCAGCAAGTTCCTCCAATTTAATTATGCAAAAAATAAATAGAACAAAACCAACCAGCTCATCATCTTCTTCTTTTTCTTCACAAGGCGTTCGTTCACTTCATCAGCAGTCAATAAAACACAAGACAAGATAACTAACGAAAAAGGCGTGTGAAATGGTGCTACTTGGTTCACCTTGTGAGTTACTTCTTTATTCAATTTTTGAGTCGAAATAATCCTAGGGGAATGTCCTCCCCAGCGGAGTGATAACTCCGAATGAATTTCTTCCCGTCAGTTTTCATGTACCCAAACACGAGGTAGAGCATAATCTTCCCTTCTTTGTTCTGTCCTTGACCATCAGTCTATGATGCGCAACAACAACAAGTGGGTTTGAGGCAACGAAAATTCCAATCGAAAGAGACTGTAAGTAAATCGACAACCTTATTGCTTCAAAAATCTGATCATTTGGTAAGCAATTACAAATCTTGGAACCTTAAAACCCTAGATTGTTAAAAGTTGTCAATTTACCTCTTGAAACTGAAACAAGAAACCCCTACGTGAAATAGCAAGAGGCAGCCTGAACAATCAGAAACTTTACCCGAGAAATCTTAGTTTGTGAAGGATCACAACAAAGAAACTGGACAAGATCGAACTCACAAGCCGATTTACAGATCAAATCAACAAAGAGAGAGGTATCGGGGGAGTGACCTAACGATGTGGGAATCTCAAGAGAGCATACGGAGGATGGAGATCTCACGGAAACGGGAGGGGAGCCATCTGCATGGTTGCGCAGCTGAGGAGCTCGAGAGAGCGATCAATTGTGAAGGGAAGAGCGCAATTTTATCTCGAGAATGGAAAGTGGCTCGGACAGTAGCGACCATTTTTGAATCGAAAGTATACCTCATGTTTTTGTTGAGAGGAAAGAAGGAACATCATTTTTGTTGGCAAAGAGATGAGAGGAAAGGAAAGATAACCACCATTATCACTTTCGGTTTATGGCTACTGGAAATAGAGAGAAAGAGTAAAATGAGAAGGATGTGAGAATTTTAAATTTGAATCGAAAATTTTGAAATTTGAAAACTTTCAAAGTACTCATTTGCCTACTCTCTTATGAAAAGGTCAGCAAGGGGGTACCTTGGGCGACTCTTAGAAGGGTCGCTCAAGGTACTTCTTTGGTCATCCAACTTCAGTTCCTTTTTTCTTTTTTTTTTTCCTCAACTTGTACTGACAGCATGTTATTAACTAGCTATTAGTATCAAAACAACCCATATGGAATATAATAGCCTTATAACGACCTTTAAAAAGGGTTGCCACTTGTATATCTAAAGCGACATATTTAATAGGGTCGGTAAAGGGCATGCTTTGGCGACAATTTTTAAAAGGGTCGAGATAGTACTATGGTTTGGTCGAACCTTCTGTTGACCTTTAGGTTGAAGGTAAGCAAAAGTTTGACCTTAGACGACTCCTCTTTTTGAGATCGGGATAGAGAGACCTTCCGCGACCTATTCCTAGTGACCTTATACAAAGGGTCGCAAAATCTAGCCTGGGCCGACCCTTTGAAAAAGGGTCGGCATAGGGATGGCTATGACGACTATTTTCCCCAACATTGCAAGAGGGGTCGGCCAAAGTACGGCTTGAGGCGACCCTTTCTGATGGATCGAGACAAATTGGTAGCCTTAGATCCCTTCTATTGTATTGACCGTTCTCTTTCCCACTTTTTTTGCTTAGGAAGGAAATTTCTTCAATTTTGTTTTTTTTTTATGGGTTTGGATAGAAATTATATGATATATCTTCCCTAAAAATTATACTTACAAAGTTCTCATGAATAACCTACAAGTTCACATGTCAATTATAATCTAGCCACACGCTTCTTCTTTTTTTTTTTTTATGACCCATTTTTCCTAGATGTGCATATTGATTTTTAATTGGCACCCATATAATATCAAATTTAAAAGTCATAAAAAGGAAGAGAGATTAAGACGAATAGATAGAAATTAAATATGAAAAGACCTAGAGTCGATCGAAGTGAGTCGAAATTTATTTTCTTGTGAATCTTCCATTTTCCTCGTCTCTCATCCATTATCAAATGATTTCTAATTGATGAAATTAATGTAGCATGAGTAAAATAATTCACAACGAGAAAGATTTTGGCCTTGTATGTTTGTGTTAACTTTGTGTACTTATAACTTTTTTTCCTAGGTCTGCATATTGGATTATTTAAGCGGCATTGGTTGCGAAAAAATCAGAGAGATGCATGCAAGTGTACGTTTTGCTTCAAGCAATTATGAGAATAAGAGTATCATCCACAAAAAACTGATTTGGACCCCTCCAAGTACCAAAACCATCACAATTAGCTTTTATCATGACAATCAATTTTTAAGAGTGAATTAAAATAAAATCGCAAACTAAACAAGAGTATGAAATAAACACGATTAGAAATCAATGAGGATGAAAGTAGGACTATCAATTTCCTCTAGTACTTTATATAGACTCGATCAATGTCTCTCTATGCTATCTAATTCCTAAATTACTCGCTAAGGGTTTTATAATCTTCTTATGCCTCTTCCGAGTTTCATATAAACTTATTCCCTCTATCAAATTAACCTCACTATTCCTAGACAATTAATAAGCAGGAACCTATTAATAATCAACCCTATTTGGTTATCTAAGGCATTCGAGTATATTCATATCCTTCACATGAATTAGTCGGTTTTTCAATTCAAACTAAACTTGGCGTATCTTGTCCATCGCTTAATATAGAATTCCTTTCTCAAGTTCATCTAAATTTTCGAATCTTTTCAATTGGTGATAAAGCAATTGACAACATTAAGATCAAGACAAGTTAAAGCAATTCAATTGAAATCAATAATCATAGATAAAGAGAATTCGCAAATCTATATAAAAATACTAAATTCCATTGAAGCCCTAGAAAAATGGGTTTACCTCGTGATGGCAAGAGTCAACATCCCAACATAAAAAAGAGACATCATCATAGTCTCAAGAATAGAATGAAAAATGAGAAAGAAAGACGTAGCTAGTCTTCCAACTAGCGCCACCATTGTTGCAATCTTGATCTCCTCCTCAAACTTGGTTTCTAAGGTCAAGTTCTCTCCTATATGAATGTTCTCAATGTTCAGCCTCTTCAATCCCCTAAAACAGACGTGAAAGACCATCGAAAAATCCCAAAAATCTCTCCCAAGCAATAAGATCTAGTTTCCGACTCAAACTTGAAAGTTTATATCCTGAAAATCAAGACATATCTTCTTACATCTTATCACTAATAAGTCTGAATATCTATCTAATAATTTTCCCCTCTAAACATGCTTGGGACCCATGCTAAATCTCAGAAAAGATAGAAGCTGATCGAGTGAACTGATCACAGACGGTCACGACCTCCAAATCTCGCAGCTGCGACCGTGTCTTCTCTGTAAAACTACACTGCACCTCAAACTTCTTTAGGTCGCATCTTCCTCGTCTAAGCTTCAAATCACAAACTGCTTGAACCATCACGATTCCAACTCGATAAGTTTTCCAACCATAAGCAATTTGCACCAAAGTCATCAAGTTTAACCTATCCAAAAATACTGAGAACTTAGAGGCTGCAAATATGGATCTATGAACTAACTCGAAAAACGCATGAAAACAAATCAAAATCTACTTAAGCCTCTAAAATCTTACCAAAATGCAAATAAATGAAAATTAAACTAAAATTACTAAAACTAACCTAAACTCGGGAAATAAATTCCAAATAAACTCATAAAATGTACCGAATAATTCTATTTTCATAGAGTTAACACACCCCAAAACCTTAAGATTTGCTAGTCTTCAAGCAAAAATATATAAGAAAAACAAATCAAAATAAAAGCAAACAACAAAGACTTCAATCAAGACCAAAATCAATCAAATGTGAATGATCCCCTTAAAGTTCTCAAGAGTGACTACACCGGACTTAATGAGCTCATTCCTTTCATTGTATCTCATGATTGATAAGCAATGCATTACAATATAAACTTGTTGTGATAAAATCAAGAAATGCAAGCAAGTGTACGCTTCGTTTCAAGTAATATATGAGAGTAAGAGTATTGTCCCCACAGAGATTGACATTGACCCCACTAAGTACTAGAAAAGCCAACAGAATTAGTTTTTATCCAGACAAACAATTTCGAAGAATGAATTAAAATAAAATGGCAAAGTAAACTAGAGCAAAAAATAAACACGATAAAAAATCAATGAGGACTAATCTAGGACTATCAATTTCCCAGATTACCTTATATAAACTCGATCACTCTCTCTATGCTATTAAATTATTGAATTACTTATCAAGGTTTCTATAATCTTCCTACGCCTCTTCCATGTGCTATAGAAATGTATTTCCTATATCGAATTAATCACTCTATTCCTAGGCAATTAATAAGCGAAAATCTATTAATTACCAATCCTAATTGGCCACCTAAGGTAATCGGGTATATTTCTATCCCTCACATGGATTAGTCGGTTTTCCAACTCAAACTAAACTAGGCTATCTTATCCATGGTTAATCTAGAATTCCTTTCCCAAGTTCATCTAAATTTCCAAATCTAATCAATAGGTGATCAAGCAATTGACGACATTAAGATCAGGACAAGATAAGTAATTCAATTGAAATCAACAATTGTAGAGAAGAGTTTGCAAATCTATATAAAAATACAAGATTCCATTGAAACCCTAGAAAAATGAGTTTAACTCATGATTGTAAGAGTCATCATTCTAACATAAGAAAGAAACATGATCAGAGTCTCAAGAATCCAAAGAAAAATGAGAAAAAAAGAGGTAGCTGGTCTTCCAACTCAAGCCATCGTCGTCGCAATCATGATCTCCTCCTCGAACTTGGTCTCCAAGGTCTTCTCTCCTATGTGACTGCTCTCAACATTGAACCTCTTGAGCCCCCTAAAACAGACCTGAAAGACCGCTGAAGAATCCTGAAAATCTCTCCCCAAGCAATAAGATCCAGTTTCCTATTCAAACTTTTATGAATCTTCATAAATCTATAGAATATGATCACTAAAAAGTCTGAATATCTATCTAAAAATTTCCCTGTGTAAATATGCTTGGGATCCTCGCTAAATCTTGGCAAGGGTAGAAGTCGGTTGAGTGAACTGATCTCATACGGTAACGATCTCCCAATCTTGCGGCTGCGACCATGTCTCCTTTGTAAAACTACATCACACCTCTAACTTCTTTGGGTCGTATCTTCCTCGTCCAAACTCCAAATCACGAACCGATTAAACCATCGCAATCCCAACTTGATATCTTTCTAGCCATAAGCAACTTGCACCAAAGTCATCAAGTTTAATCTGTCCAAAAAAACCGAGAACTTAGAGGCTGCAAACATCGATCTATGATATTACTTGGAAAACCCTAAAAACAAACAAAAATCTACTTTTTTTTAGGTAAATTAGGGGGCAGAGCCCGAATATAAAAAACTCAAATAGAAACGAAACGGAGTAAGACGGCCCTAGCAATATCGCCTAACAGCAGTGAGAGCATATCGTTAGGAGCTGAATGAAGAACATGCGTCCCCAAGGGAAGATCAATCGTCCTCTTCGACAACCAATCCGTGCAAGTATTAACAAAAATCTAAGAAAAGTGCAAATATGAAAATTAAATTAAAACCTTACTGAAACTATTCTAAACTCAAGAAACTAACTCTAAATAAACCCGTAAAATGTATCGAATAACTCTATTTTTATAGAGTTAATGAGACTCATATAATATCAAATTTAAAATTCACGAAAAGGAAATTGAAAGCAGGAGAGAAAAAAAGAAGAGAGATTAGAAGGACAAATAGATAGAAATAAAATACGAAAAGACCTCGAAGCAATGGAAGTGAGTCGAAAGTTATTTGCTTGTGAATCTACCACATTCCCCATATCTCATCCATTATTAAATGATTTCTATTTAATGAAATTAATGTAGCATGAGTAATATGAGAATTACACCCCGAGAAAGATTTAGGCTTTGTATGTTAACTTTGTGTACATCATGAATATGGGGTTCAATCCACCCAATCCCCATTTTATGATTTTTCCCCTCCCAGTAGGTTTTGCAGGTAAATTTTTCTGAAAGTTAATTGGAATATATAAGATGCGACATATATATTTTTTGTTTTTTTTACGATGTCTCTTTATAAATAGAAAACCAGTATATAATTTTATCTTTTTTGATATTAAGTTTATCTAAAGTTAACTAAGCACTAAAAAAATCTACAAGGAATAAATGTTTCGTACGTTTTTAAAGAGAGAACAATTTTGAAGTTTTTATTAAAAGAGATTAAATCAAAGAGGTGTATTTGCACCTCATCATTTTATCATCGAGTACCACATCAAGGCCTTTTCCTCTGTTATGTAAACGGGCTTCATTTCCCTCATATATTCGCAATTCACATTATTTTTCTTCTTCTTTTTTTTGAAAAAGTTAAAAATGTTTATTCTTTTTGTAAATAAAGAAACACTTACATTCTCAAATATTAATTTACTACAATATGCACATTCGTAAGAACTCATTGATTATAAATGGAGCTTATAATACGAAAAAAAAAGAATTATATAATAAGAGAAAAATTTTATGCTTCATGGCTATTAAATTTTATTCAAGAAATACATTATTTATCATTTTTTTGTGGCAAAGAGAAATCATTAAATTTTTTAAATTACTAATTTGAATCTTTTGGTAATTTATGATTAATTTTAGTTGACCGATTAGGCATTGTATTATTGGATATAATTATTTCGACATTGACTTTAAACGTTGCAAAATATATCATAGAAACAAAATTTAGAATTTTTTTATTATAATCCAAATTATCTTACAATTATTAGTGTTTTAGTATTTTCTAAACCATAAAAAAGAACGAGCCCGCAACGAAGTGCGGGGCTTTTTATTAGTCTCTGAAGCAGTAACGTAAAATTAAGAGTAAACAAAGGAAAATTGAATTAAACAAATTATATATATTGTGAACGCATACAAAATATAAAAAGACGACAAATAAATAGCTTTACCTGGAGTCAGAAATTCCCAATAGTAAATTGGAGAGTGCGATACAATTGCTTCAATATATCTTATCTATTGTTTTCAAATCAGTATGACATTGGGGGCGTATGGAAAACTTATCTATTGTTTGCAAGGAATATAGTGATAAGAATTTATCTATAAAAGATGCGGAGCGCCGGACGTCATATTTTTTGACCTTGAACAAGAGGTACGGGGTAGAAGCCCAAGTGTACTGCCACCTGTTTTGAAAGGACGCAGGTGTGAGCTACTTCTTCAGTAGGCAGGAAGGAGAAGATGTGATGAATGACCTCAATAGACAATGAGCTCAAGCAATCAGCCATTTTTTGGCTCTGAAGTCCTAACCCTGAAAAAATAGAAAGGCAGAGAAATATATATATATATATATATATATATAGAAGACTCATGTCTGTGTTATGCACGGCATTTCTTAATTAGTTTTTTCTTGCGAGATATATATATACACGCACGTATATTTATGCTACGTACAGCGTTTAGTGACTTGTTTTTTCTTGACCTTTTATTATACCTTAATTTATATACAGTTATAAAAGTCATAACTCCTCGGGTGATGCCACGTAGGAGAAAGTTAACCCCTTGTGAATGATCTTTTGATTGACCATCAATAAAATCGACAAATGGCAGAAATATATGGTGCACATCATTAGAGAAGTCCTAAAGTCCACATCTTCAATTTATTATATTGTGGAAGTCTAAATATTTGCCATTAATTTTATAAACAGTAAGAATTTATTTGTCATTATTCATATTAGTTATGGAATATAAAACTCACCATTTTTATTATATTACGTAATAAATTCTCCACCTTTGTATAGAATTTTTTTAGGAAGATGCAAGTTTTTTGTTCGCATTTTATAAGTACATATATGTGTAGAATGGCATTGATAATGTAGTTGAAAGAAGTGGAAAACATTTGTTTCCGTCATTTCTCTGTTTTTTTTCCTGTGTCATTCTCGGCATTTTTATCTGTCTATTCGTGATTTTAATTTTATGTGTTTTACATTTATGGATTTAAATCATATTAAAAAAAAATTGTCGATACCAATACTTCTTACTAGCACATACGCTCAGGCCTGTTGTCTAGTCAATTTCATTTATAAATGTGAGAAACAAGCTTATCTAGAAGTAACAGTAATAATATTCTTATAAGATTTCGTTCTTTCTTTCTTTCTTTCTTTTATAAGTAACAATATTCTTACATTCTGAGGTTTTTATCTAATATTATTTTCGATGTAAGAGAGATAACCAATATTCAACACTTGGAAGCAAAGACCTCTGAATATGTCTATCTGTGAAAATGCCCCTAAATTGTGTACGTTGATGCAATTAGAAATCTACCACATGTGTCTAATTCATTTGAAATATCGATCAAATAATCAAATAAGGTGTACATACACCTTGCCTAGAAATCAAGAAATCACATTTTCGACACTTTTTGTGAGACTACCAGTGCCTCTTAATTAAAGTTATTAGGATTTTTATTTCATTACATAGTCTCGTGAGTTTTTCTTGTAATTGAAAAAGAAAAAAAAAGAAACAACTCAAATAATGAAACTCATAAATATTTTCATCGATGCTTAAGAAATAAATTTTAAGGTTTTTCTCATCTTGAAGTTTGATAAAATAATATGGCATGGAAGGAAATGCTTGGCACTCAAGGAGCAAATCCTCCATCCTCATGACTGTCTAGATATCCAGTTCCCTTGACCAAAAGATTATACGTGTACTCTTCAAAAATCAATGGCGTATATTTTCCTTAAACTTATACGGACACACACGAGACGCTGTTGGGATGCATCATTCTCTCCTTTTCCCACGAAATAACAAATTAAAAATGTTAAAAATAAAAATAGAATATAATTAGTAAAAAATAGAAACTAAGTAAATAAATAAACAGTAACGTAATATGGGTAAAAGATATAAATTCGATGAGAATTAAAAAATTTGAAATGCAATTTGAAAAACAAAAATAAATACCGAAACAAAAAATTAAAAAATATTATAAAACTTTGAAAAGTTATAACTACTCGAGAAAATGTTAAAAATTCAAAATAAATTTACAACATAAACTGCAAGTTTCAGGAAAAAAAACCCAAAAAAATACAAGAATAACCAAAGGAAAAAATAACATAAAATTAAGAAAATATAAAAATTAAAAATTAAAAGGAGAATTTAAAAAATAAAAACGCAAGTCAAAATTGAGATAGAAGGTCGAAATGAAAACAATAAAAATTCAAACATATTGCAACATTTTAATTTTGTTACTTTTATGAACTTTTTATGGCTTTTCTAAATAAGTGTTTAATTTGTTATTTTGTGGAGAAAAGTAAAAAAAGGTATTTTTATGAATTCTTTTGTCAATTTTCTGATTGGCCTTTAATCTTTAATTTTTTTTCTTTTTTTATGAAATTTTATATTAGTATTATGTTATTTTCTCAAATTTTTTTAGATTTTAATTTGTAATTTTGTGGTTTTTAAATATGTTATTTTGTGGAGAAAAGAAAAAAAAGGACAGAATGACAAATCTCATACATGTGTCCGAATAAATTTAAGGAAAATATATATAATTAATCTTTTAAAAGGACACGTGTCATTTTCTGTCAAAGACACAAGAGATGGGGATAGAGGATTTGTGTCTTGACTATCAAAATGGAAAAGTGGGCAAAGGAATTTACTTCTTCCATTTCTATATCTAATTTTGGATTTATGATTTTTTACCTCTTGAAAGGTATTCAATAATCCTGAACTAGAAGTAAATTATGAAGACTAGTGGTAATGTTAATGCACGGAAACTCAAAAAATGGGACGTGAATCACAAGATGAGAAGGCTTGATCATAAGAAATAAGGATTGGAAGGGATTTCTTTCTTCTAAGATAGGCTCGAAAGAACCACTATTAGGATCATTGTTATCAGAACCGGACCGGACCGGCCGGTTCGACCGGTCGGACCGGGAACCGGCACCAAGTCCGGTCCGGTTCGCCTAAAAACCGAAATGGCAGCTTTGAACCGCCGGACCATTGAACCGGCCGGTTTTAAGCAAAATTTCATTAAACCGGCCGGTTCTATGGGTTTTTATGGGTTTCCTATTTAATGTAAAAATTGGTTGGTTGTGTAAGGATTTGAACTCATGACCTCTTGCTTTTCATATTAGCATACTACCAACCAAGCCACCATCACTTTTTTGTTCTTTTAACTCTACTTTTAAGTACTTATTAAAATAAAATATTTATTTTGAAGTAAGAAATATTAAATATAGATACTTTCTTATACTATTGTTATATTTCTTTAAAATCATCATACTTTTATCTTAATTATCATAATTTTTTTAATAATATGAATATTTATTTTATTTTAAATAAACGAGCGGTCCGACCCATCGAACCCCCGGTTGGACCCATAAACCCATGACCCCGTACCCCTTCCGGTTCATCATCCGGTCCGGTTCTGATAACACTGATTAGGATAGTTCGACCACACCATTACGGACTAAATAGAGGGAGAGAGGAGCCACAAGTTGGGATAATGCTTTGCTAGCCACGGCCATTCATGTCCAATCATCTCCATTGACATACCAAAAATATAATTCGATGGTAGCTATTTAAAAGATAAAATAATCGAAAAAATTATAGATACAAAATCTTTAAATGTCGTTTCAATTGTAGTCCGACACGTCTTTAATTAAATAAGACTTATCATAATCTTCAATTATAGAATCCGACACTTGCGAAAGCAAATTCTTCCTATACAATAAAGAAAAAAAAAGCTTAAAATACTTAACATTATCAAGAACAAGGAAAATAATAAAATTGTCCCACACGCCATATTTTGGCAAGACCTCGATTGATGCGCCTGCTTCGTTGGAGGATCTTTTGACTTCTTTCTGGCCGGCTGGCGACCTTTTATCTTCGAAATAAAGAACCCAAACTTATTCCACAATTATTGAGATTAATTTTTATTAGAACAAAGTAAATGGATGGATCAAATGGCAGAGCTATAAAAGAGGTCAGGTCATTTGTCAAATTACGTTCATCCCCTTTGTTTTTAAACTTTTAATCGGAAAGTTCTTTCCCAGAATCGAGATTGGTCTTGGTATAGTATGAAATTGTTCTGATTGAGACAACGATAGTTCGGGACAAACCATTAACAATAACCTATGTCTCCGCTCCCAAATGATTCATCCGAGCTAGAAATTCCATTTTTAATATCATTTTATGCAAAATTAAAAGGTAATCAAATTATTATATTGTTGTCTTCATATAAAGTAATCCAAATAAATAAGGGCATTCAATGTAAAATGATATTTTGCTTTTTCCCACCAATCTATTTTGCATCCCAAACCCGATATTCATTTCCCGAAGGTCTAATATGCCTGCGGAACGCGACCGCTAAATAAAGTAGAGCTATTATTCTGAAAATAAATATTCCTGTAAGGTTATCTTTTTTGCACATCACTCTAATGTTCCTACCAAATGCAACAATTGACATTACCTTATATGGTCCTTGAAGTCAAGGATGTTATCTTTTGCAATGTTGAACCCCGATAATCTTGGTTATTGACCACCTAATATGCATAACTTAATATTTACTCCACATGGTAATTTTATGAAGAAACATTGAAATTTTAAATGATATAAAATTTAAAATTACTATAGCTTTATTAAATATCTATATGTTTTTATTTGTAATGTAATGTTCATTAATATATTTCAATATCTCTTAATAAACTTGGGAGCTATATCATACTAGCATGATGATAAATATCATGTTGCTCTCTACCAAAAATAAGTAGATTTTGGAAGTTATATAATAAAAGTGCAATTTAAAAAAAAGAAAAAATGAAACAAGTCTTGGAGCATTTGATTGATGTATATTGTGCTTTGGACAAAACTGAGGATATAGTGAATAAATTATTGAAGATTTTTGACATGTCAAATTTTAACATTTATTTAAATAGTTTGAATTTAAGTTAATTGCACGTACATAATTTGCATTTCAAAGAGCTATTTTATTTTATTAGTTTAGTAAATTCGAAATCTCGTTCTACATTCTTGTTATGATTAGTAGAGTAAAAATAAAACAAAAAAGAATTCAATTACTATAATCTCAATATTTGTATTATCACAACATTTAAAAAGAAAGAAAATACATTTATTATCGGAAAAAGGAAGAACATACATCTTAAAAATTAACAAATAATAATAAGGATCGTGAATTAATATTAATATTATATTTCAGGATTAAGTTGTGAAAATACCATAATAGATTATAAAATAAATATGAAAATTTAGGGGCTAAAGAGCGAAAAATTATTACCAAGTCAAAGGGGAAATGAGTCGACACCTGTCCATCCATTGAGAGCTATGTCAACTCTTCTTTAGATTATAGAATAGATAGATAGATAGGAAAGATAGATAGGTAGATAGATAGAAGAGGGAACTTATATGGTAGAAATTTAGGGTCCTATGAGAATGTACATATATGAGGGCGATGTTACAACGTTTGGTAAGCAAAACAATCACCATGGTTGTCATGTTCTTAGTCGTCAAATCTTTTTACTTAAAATATTAGTCGTACATGTGTCTTAGATTTTTCTTTTCTTTTAAAATTCATCCATCATAATTTGACTATTTATATTTTTTGCCACACATATTCTCGACGACGCTTGATCTCGCTCGTGAACGAGTCAAATCCGTTTTGATATTAAACCGAAACAAATTGCACCGGTTCAACCAAATAAAAAAATCATTTAATTACTTAAAAAAATAAAGAAACAATAAAAAAAATAATGTACAACATCGTCACTGTTACCGAGAAAAATGGATTAAACCGAATGTTAACGAGGCGAGCAATTATCATAACTGTGTTTGCGCCAATTTTATTCCATTCCATCTTTCTCAGCAAAGCGGTCGCCATAACTAAAAAATCAAGAGAATTGGCAGAAATACAATAATGTCAATTAGAACTAGGGATGATCGGTTCTGGGTACCCTGTACTTTTCACGATATTCGGATCCTACCCTGTAAGGGAACATATTTCAAGATTTTGGAATCGGACCTTACCTTGTTGAATTTTGGAACCAGAACCTACCCGGAACTTGTATTATACTACAAGTTCCGGTACCCTGTTGGAATCTATAAATTTTTTTCTTTCGCTAAATAAAACAAAAAATGTAACATACATAATTAGTAATCACGCCAAATAGAATATCAACAAAATTTAGATTAATCCACAAAAAAAAATATGTCTCATCAATCAAATGACAAAATTAAACATTCATTACGATCTCACACAATAAAGTGCATCTACTCTGATTTATTAGAGGGGACAATAATTTTACTCTTTTCTCTCTATTTTTTTAATAAATAACCGGTTCCGGGTACTCTGTAATCAAGAACTGGAACCGGAACCAGAACCGGTTTTCATCAGTTCCTGATTTTAATACCTAGAACTTATCATATTTTCAATACGAACTACCCGGACTCTACCCTAACAGGTAGTTTTCGACTGGTTCCGGGTATACTCGGTACCCATGCACACCCCTAATTAGAACAGTCGTTTATTCTACTTGAGCAAGATCTCGAATTTGAGTATTTGTGAATGTAGAAAATTTATGTTGTGAGAATTTTATCCCTTTATGAGCCGACTCGACTCGATTGAATTAGTCGAAATCCGATTAAACTTTCGAATATCAGGATTTATGCAAAAATAAATAAATAAAAATAAAAACCTTTAATTTTTCTCCTCCAAGATGAAATGAATATAACAAATACCCGAATTCAACAAGAAAGAAACCGCTGTAAAGCATCAACCATCATCCCCCCATCTTCCCCCTCTTTTTCTGCTTCTGTTTTGTCCTTTTCTCCCTCCCCTCCCCTCCCCTCCCCCGACCCTCATATTTTCCGTTGACGGAGCTGCCGATTGGCTGGTCTATACCCTATTTGTTAGCCTCCCTCCCTCTCTCCTCTTTAATTCCGGTATATTTCCTCATCCTCTCCCCGTTTGATCTCCCAGAAGTAAATCAGAGGTGGGTTTATTGTTCTGTTGTCGGGCCATTCTTGAAGCAGCTCCCGGGACTTCCATGGACATTAATAGTCTTCACGATGTTCAACTGATTCTGCATACATATTGTGCATCTATGTATCTGTACTGTTACCCCGTTATATATCCATTCATGGCGTTGCTACTTCTGCGGCGCTGTGTGGGTTCTGGGTGGGATTGAGAGAATGAGTCAACTCGCCATGTTGTTGCAGGAATCGGTGGAGTCTGCCGGGGGGTTGACGATCCTGGGCTTGCTGAGGGAGAGGATGGACGGCCCTGATTCGAGGATCGGGAGGAGGAAGAGCTTCACCGAACGGATAGGATTGAAGGGGATGGGCTGCTGCGGCGGGCCCATCTGGGGCTTCCAGGCCACCACCATCAGCGTCCACGACGACGACGACAATGAAGAAGGACAGGTCCGGCAAGAAGAAGAGCAAGAAGGAGACACCGAGATCCACCACCAGCTACCCCAACAACACCAACAAGACCCCGAGGTAACGCTCCAACACGGGTCGGAGCTAGCCTGCACCGCCGAGAGCCCGACGCCGGTATTGGGCAGCATGAACCTCGCGGCGGCTCTCGCGGCGGAGCGGCACTACAGGGCGTCGCAGGAACCGGAGCCCACCACTGCCGGAGGGACGACGGGCAACGGGGGCCCCAACGGGTCTACCGGAACCGAGCCGGGGACACCGCTGAGGGTGTCGCTGATGAGGCTGCTGGAGGAGGCCGACGGCGGCGGGGACGACGAGGCGGCGGCGGCGGGGAGCGATTCGCTGTGCTGCGTGTGCATGGGGAGGAGGAAGGGAGCGGCGTTTATCCCGTGTGGGCACACCTACTGCAGGGTGTGCTCCCGGGAGCTGTGGTTGAACCGAGGCTCCTGTCCCCTCTGCAACCGTCCCATCCTCGAAATCCTCGACATTTTTTAAATCTGATGATCATGATGATGATGACGACGACGGATCACCATCATCGTTAACGCACCCCGTGATGCGGCCTCGAGATTGGGGGACTTTGCCTGGTTAAATTTGATCAGGTGATATCATATCATACTAGTGAACTCGAACATGAGAGGTTCTTACATTACTCGATTGTCAGTGGCTGGTTCAGTCGGTCCGATTTTTCGTTTGGTTCGGAAGTTTGATAGACAAACTTTGAGGTCTAGAATCGTATGTATACCGATGATACTTTCTCTATTGTAGTCCTCAGTCATACGTGGTGTCAGAAATGCATTGTGAATTCAATGAACTATCGATTTAATTTGTAATCTTAGCTTGCACGAAGTCCCCGCTTGTGGAATTTTGAACTTCAACTTGTCCAAACAATTACGACTTTTGTTTATTTTCCTTTTTCATGTAGATTCGTATCTGCAACTTAAGAGAACCAGAAAATTGGAGACGAAACGCTTGAGATAGGCCCCAAATTTTGAAAAATCAAATTGAGAAAGGGTGAGGAGCTTGGCCCACTTTTGTGAAAGTGTGGATTTCGCATGGGCTAGAGATGAATGAATGAAACTGGGTCGAGTCGGCAGACAAACTCTCTTAAATACTGTGCCATTGGACGTTTCGGTCCAACTTCGCTTCATAAGAGCATGTCCAATGCTTGACACTCATTTGAATCCCAATGTGGGCTCATTGCTTGTCAATATTTGTCACATCAAAAGACATAACGCTTAGCTTTACTCTTTAATAGGTCAACTCGGCTCGATTGAATTCGTTGAGCTCTAACTGAATTTTCGGACATTAGGGTTCACACCAAAAAAAGGCATGACACCCACCTCAAATTTTGAAAATCACCTTCAATGATTGACACTCTATTTGGGTGCTAATGGGGGACACACATAGTATTTAAATTATATACATATATATGCATAAATAATTATGTATTTGTATAATATAGTTGTTAATTAGTTAAATTAAGTAATTAATTAAGCTTTACAAACTAATTATGTTAATTAATTACAACAATTAAATTAGTTAAAATTTAAAATTTTCATTAATTAAAAATTTATAAAAAATATCATTTTCATTATATAAATTTCATGAAACTAATTATAATTATAAAAATGGGTAAATTGAGTTTATAAAACTAATTGTCATTTTCACTAATTATAAAAATTGGCAAATTAAATTATTTAGTATTAAATTATTTTTAATAATTTTTACATATTTTTCTATTTTTTAAAAAATGTTTAAAAAGTAAAATTAGTCAAAGAGCGCAACTAAAAAAAATAAAAGGGGCAAGCCGCGTGGGCTGCCCCAATTGGCTCGGCACTCCCCTGTGAGTGCCGCCAGGCTGGCCCCCGTCCAGCGGGAGTGCTGATGCCGATGCCAATGTCGCCACATGGCGGCACCGGCACCCATTTTGTCTCATGTTGGACATGTTCTAAGGCCGGCCATAAAAGATAAATAAGAAAAAATAGTTTGGATAATAATTATTCACTGCAAAAAGTTTTCTTTGTTACCCCCTTTCTTGGCAACGTAGATAGGGACAGTAATAGCTAGCCTCAAGCCATCATTGTCTACTCTCCCTCCTCTCTTACTCTATGAGGAGATGAGATGAGAGGGGAGATGATTTTAACGTATTGACGCCTCGACACTGATCAGTCCTGATATTGGGCATAAATTTCATAAATGTGAGACAATATCAGGGGCATTATTTTCATTAGAAATAAAAATAATTCTAAGGTGCCCTAAATTCACCCCTTGACCATGATTAGTCCCTTAACAAGTATACTTGACTCTATTTTTAACCCAATTCTTATCCTGACACCGTTAGGCAAGGATTTAGGACTTCATAAGTGCGATCCCATTTTATCTAGGTGGCCAAACATGCCCTAAGAGTATAGAAGGAACTCTTGTGTTTATTCAGGGGGGCCACAATAATTTAGAAAGTTCTTCACATATGTAAGAAAAACTAGTCTCATAGCGTGCAGGCATTAGAATATGTAACTATTTTATTATTTTAGTTTTTTATCAACATTTACAGTGTTTTTCTTTTCATATTTGTTGTGTATCTTCTTTTTTTTTAAAAAAAATAGGGAAGATTATAGTAAATGAATTAATATAATTTATATTAAATTAGTAATTAATATATATATATTTATATTATTTAGTCTGATAATTTTATTTTTTTTCTTTGGAGAATACTTTAAGTTCATGTATTGTGAATAATTGGTTAATTAATTTTTTTTCTCAATTTGACAAATATAGCATTAATTGTCACTATTAGGAATTCAAAAAATTATAGGTATATATTAGTGACGAGGATCAAAAGAACAGTCAACCATGAATTGAGGTCTGTAAAAGTGCTTCCTGAGACAGCATTTAAGCAAATAAATAGAAAATTCTCACTACCTCTTCTTATTTCAATTTTGTCAAGATTTTTGGTGTTCGTTCTTTTTTTTGTTAACATTTTGAATTTAGGGAAGACTCAATATATTAACTCATAATTTATATTTAATAAGCTAATAAGTGTTCTTATATGGTTTTTTCTTTTTCTTTAGAATATACCTCAATATAGCTCATAATTTATACTTAATCGTTTGACTATTTTGTTTTTATTTTGGTAAATGTAGCGTTAATTTTCTTTATTAAAAATTCAAAAAGTGTTAAGACCTCAAAAATCGGGTCTTGATCACAAATGATCCGGATGTGAATTGTTGATAATATATCTACCCCTTTCTAATGCACTTACTCCGTTGAATCTGGGGTTTTTGATGCATACAAGTACTTTTGTTGGAACATTGATACATAACTAATGGAATGCTTAGAGTCGATCATGAGCCACGAACACCTCGAAGAACCTGCAGAAGGATAGATCGAGGTCATTCGCTGATTTTTCTTTTTGATGCTCAGGTCAATTTGAGATTGGAGTCGTTCCCCGCCATGGTTGTTAGAATCATGATTCGAGTCGTAAAATCGTCAAGGGGGCCCAACCGATTCCGATTGCACCTGGTGGATCGGAGAAGTAGAATCGGAGTGGAATCGGGAGTTGAATCGGTAAATCGTGAAATTGGTGCGAGTCACCCGATTCTACAATGTGTTGCCACTGCCAGCCCAAACATGGACCAAGCCTAGCCAAGCTACCCAAGCCTAGCTCATTTGCTCGATCGGTCCATGAAGCAGCCCAAGCCCACCCAACTTTTTTTTTTTTTAAATGCCGTTTTTCATGGCTTTACACTTACAGAGAACAGATCGAAAGAGGATTGGAAGAACTGAGCTTTCTTTGCCCTTCTTCTCCGACTCCTCCGCCTCCACCTCAATCTACAGTTCGAGCTCGCTCCCCGTCTCGATCTCGGTCTCCGCTTATCCAATTGAAGCCTCCGCCTCCGCGTCAATCTCAGCTCGAGCTTGCTTCCCCTCCCAATCTCCGTCTCTGTCTCCGCTTCTCCGATTGAAGCCTACGCCTCCGCTTCAATCTCAGCTCGAGCTCGCTCTCCCTTTCGGTCTCCATCTCCACTTGTCTCAGCTCGAGCTTTGCTTTCTTAGAGCTCTCTCGGTCTCGGTCAATTTCAAGGTGAGGCTTTGACTCTTTGAGCTCTCTCTGCCCGCTGAATCGGAAAATGTTGTTTTGCTGTTGATGTTGTCTCTGAGTGTTATTGTTGCCGCTGAATAGCTTGTGGAATTTGATGGAAGATAAGTGATGGTTGCTGAGACCGGGTACAATTGTTATTAGACTGGAATCAGGGGTGAGGGGAAAATCAAAGCATGCGAGAAAGCTGCCGATGTTTGCATGTTCTCCCCTGTTGTTCGTTTTGACTTTTCAATGCGTTGTTTCTTCATGAGTGAGTAGTATTAATAATATTGACACAACAACAACGATATTTTGTAACGAGTGAGTTGTTAATTTGTAACGATATTTTGTGTTTTTATAACTTATTGTTGATTTGTTGGTCTGTGATCTTTATTTCATTTCAATGAATAAGGATTAATTTTTTTTTACTTTGGAAAATATGATATATACATACATATATATATATAATTTTTTAATTACAGGTAGAATCTTACGATTTACGATTCGAATCGCGATTCACGATTTTACGACCCTCGATCGATTCTAGGTAGAATCGCGATTCTGACAACCTTGTTCCCCGCTATCTCTCTCGAATACTCAAGTCAGTTTGAGTTTTATGTGCGAGAGAGGAATCTGTCAGGTGTCGTGAAGTGAAAATAAAATCTCATAGCTCAGTATTTATGTAAAATATCATAGATATATCGGGATTACCTATCTTGGAGACCTTCATTATATTCGCCCCATTTTCAAGGGTTATAATAATGAAAGGATATATGGGCCTTACTAGCCATTAAGCAATCTATCAAATATAGAGACTGGGCCACATTACCTTTAGTTAGGCTGAGTCTCATTATATAGGCCTGCGTGGTTATGTGCCCAATTAAATCAGGCCCAAATTCCGGTCTCTTAACAAAAAGTTATTTACATACATACATACATACATATATATATATATATATAACGACAGAGGAATCAAAGAGATGACTCACCACTAGTCAAGGATATGTAAATAAATAGAGAACTCTCATGAGCTTCACAGCAATATAGAATTTTCTTTTTTGGTCAAAGGCATAGGGAAAACGTGGGAAATTGGCATGCATGTGTAACCTACACCCTTGGATGATTTTGGGCTAAGTGGACCAGCAGAAAAAAATCCAGTCATCTAGTTAAAGCTCATATAGTTAACTCTTCTTGCAAAAGAACAACTCTGACAAGATCTTTACACAGCAAAATTATTTTTGTGTTGGACCCAGTCCAAATATTTTTGTATAATTAGATCTGAAGTTGTAATTAATTTCTTGCCTGTTAATATACATAAACCCTAAAACTACTTGCCAATGGTTTCTGCTCGAACAATGTATTTCCTCGGGGAACAGGTACATACTTCTACCATGAAAAAGGGTTGTGATAAGAGACGCTCAGTTTTTCGTGCTCTTGCTACAGTTAAGCGGTCCCCTTCAGATAATTTGTCTGACCTAAGGATAACTATAATGTCTTAAAGTTCTTTGAAACATTGTACAGTTTGTTTGATATGAGATTGATATAGACTGTAATCCTATTACAGGGGATATTAGGGAACAAGAAATAGAGGGGTATGAGAAACCCAATTATAGGAACCAAACGAACTTTTTGTATTCATGTCGAGAACGAGTATTATTGCACATCGGAACATGTTATCTTTTTAGTGACTATTGTTTGGCAACGGTATGATGAAAGCCAATAGCTCGTTTGCCCAACAAAAAATTAGCTATATATGCATCTAAACTTTTAGCAAATGCCTTAACAGAGTCAAGTTTCTGCGGCACTTCAAAGTGTCTATGTTGACGCTTTTTTGCTGGCGCACTTAAAGTGAAATGACTTATGTTAACACAAAAAAAGTATGTCGACAAAGATCGAACTACGCTAACGTACTTAAAGTGAGTCGGGAAAAGTTTTCATATGGCGGCATAATAATGTCTTTGGCAACACATTATAGTGCGTCAGCCTAGGGAGATACCTATGCCGACACTATCTGTGCCTGGAGAGGACAGATTTTCGAGTGTCGCAATATATGTGGCATGAGACAACATAAATTTTGTCCATCGGCATATGTGGAATTCTACGCCGACACAAACTGTGTCGGGAAACGGTAGGCAGGAAGATGAAATTCAAATAACTAAGCTTGCATTTGGTTTTCGAGTTGAATAATGATCCAATTCAATTTGATTTTGTACAATGATTGTAAATGTTGATAAATATATTAATATGTGATGATATATATATGTATATATATATAGATATGAAACTAGATGGAAAATTTATTATTAAAAAATTAAAGTATGTATAGATGTGAAAGTAAATAGAGAATTTATTTTTTAAAAATTGATTATAAAATGGTTAGAAAAAAGTATGTGATAAAATTTATTATTGAATTAGGGAAAAAGATAAAAAAGTAATGATTGTGTTGTTGAATTGAGGGGAAACTAAAGTTAAGTTGAGCTCGAGTACTATGTAACTGAACTGCTAGCTAACCTGCACAGGATGCAAATTACCCAACTGATGCAATTGAAAGTTAATAGAACCTCCAGCCTTGAAGCAGAAGTGTGAGAAATTGCCCGACCCTTGCTCGAAAGCTAGAAACGGTGGAGAAGATGAAACCAAGAGCTACACAAGGTGAAAGATGTAGTATGAGAATCTAGCTATTTAGGTGCGTGTCCGGGAAAATAGATATCAAAAGGGCATAGTGCGATAAACGAGATATTGAAAAGTGCTGAACAGATATTGAGATATTGAAGAATGGTATGGAATTGAAATGACAAGAAATATAAAAGAAAAGTAACGATACATTGGCGTAGAGCCGGTTTGTGTTTGTGTTATCAAGAGCTTACAGTGATGGCACCTTCTAACTCTTATAGGGTGGACCTAGGAACCCTAATTAAGTAGAAATTTGACCTTATTATAAGGAAATAACCAACAAATAGCAATAAAATCACGCTACACTAAGAACTAGCTAAACTATGAAAGCGAATACCCTCCATAGCTAATTACATAGAAACTTCCAAGTCATAATATTTTAGACGCTAAACCCTATAGGAATCTCCATGTGGACGACCTTTTACTCATGGAAACATTCATGGTCGTCATAATTAGGGGACTGACCGTGCCTTTGTTGCCATAATCGTGCCCATCAATTCAAGTAGGAAACTAAATCGAACTTGTCCCCATACTTGGTTAATGAGCAAACGTGTATCGCTATTTGGTAAGTTTTTAATTAACCTAAAATTCTACATACGGGATAATCGGGACATTAAATTTGGCTATATTAAATCACTTGATTTCCTTAAATGGATTGCACGAATTGATTAATAATTTGTAATCGCGTCGACAGTTCAAGAACTGTTAGTCATGCCATTTTCAAAATTCACAATTTCAAAGGCACCAAGATACGTACAACGTAATCTTGATTTTCATGCACACACATATTTACCGATTCAAGGGCATGATTACCGGTTCTTGTCCTGCCGTAATCCTAGCGTAGGTTTGTGCATAGAATTGGTCAAAACATGAGAAAACAAATTAATCACAAACTCGGCTTAAATCAAACATGGGCAATAGTCAAATAGAGGGTTAGGTTTTTGAGTTTTAGGTGAAAATACTTTTAATCTGTAAAAGCCATATTGTCACGATACAAAATAATCTAAAAACAACCCACACATTCGAGACTTGACTATGGACATCATGTTTGTCGGGTCCGTCAAAATAATGCTGAATGCTACATACCCTATCCATCACCCCTTTTGTTTGTTTTAAGGTAGGATTTATATGTCAAGATACCTCGATTAATAATTAGTTAATTTACGTAAATTCGATGATAACAAAACCCCATTGATTATTTATTCGAGCTTGCTTGTTATATCTTTTGCACTTGATTGTTATGCAGATCGAGCCTGATCCATTAGGACTCGATTCACACTAGGTCCAACGCCCATAACTGTCAATCACGGGGTCCAATACCCCCATACACCGAGTGCGCATTTAATTTAACTTTCGGTCTTTTCCAAAACTATACGGTGAGCATGAGTGAAATCATGGCCGAATGCGAACCGACCAGGATTTAGTCATTGTAGCTCGTCTTTTATTTATTTGAGAAAACAATGTAAGGTTTTATATTATACATATATTCATGTAAAATCCCGATCGGAGAGTGGACGGTCAGAGTGTTTCATCGAATTTACGATGTCAAAACGCATAAGATGAGCGGAACTTAATTAAGCGGTAATTAAATTAAAATGGCAAGCCTAGACAAGATAGAGTACCGAAAGGGCGTGTGGGATATAGCCCCACACGTAATAGAACCCCCGAATTCGGAATTTTTTGGTTCCGTACAGACCATTGCCTTAGCATCTTAGGTGTACCCTGTACCCCTAGACTTGGGTAACTTGCCGGCCCTCGACCTTCGGTTCGTAAAATGGCAAGGGGCGACTCCTTCTCACGTGCGTCCGTCACGCGTCCCCGGGAAGGTGGACACTCCCAAGCCGCGTTGCATTTAGGCGCGCGCATGCGTGCTCCGACGAGAACAAAATTCGGGTGCGCACAACTTGGCGACTCCGCTGGGGACTTTTAAAGGGTTCGGGCTCGTTCTCGCTTGCTTTGTTTGCTTGTTCATTTATCTCTTTCCGTAATTTCCCGCTTATCTACTTTACGCACTTTCATTTATGCACTCGCATCGCATATCATGATAACTCTAGGTACCTATGGGTCGCGTCCCACGACCGGAAATAGGAGCATAGGTTAGATAGGGGTTCGAAGTAGGGGTACGGTGCGCAGTTCGACTGTCGCTTAGGCCTTGAAAAGAATCCCGCTCGATTCAAGGAATTGACACCCTTGAGTCGGGGGCCCCCATCCCTAGGTAGCACGGTCCTTGTAGTGCCGAAACCATGCATACTGCAGGAGCTCCATGCCATCTTCCAACCTGACTTCAGTAACAATCCATTGAGTCGGCCTGCGCGCCATTTGAGTCATTTTCTGTTTTTGAGAGAGATGTACAGTGTATACGTTAAGCCGTGGGCATTTATTTTCTGTATCCATGCATCATCTAATTTCAAAATTAGGCGTCATTTGTATTAACTAGTCCTAAATCGGTTTTCCTTTCATCTTGGTAAGAGATGGCGCGCTCGGTCTCCTTTCCACACCTCGATAGGGTCACGCCACCACTCGAGGAAATCAGTCACATCTGGGTCATCTACGCCAAGTCGACCGCGATTACATCAGGACCTTTGTTGGGGATATACCAATGCTAGCCATGTGCCGAGTGGATTGGAACTTCTTAGGAGCAGCGCTGACGTTTTGGGACCTAGTCCACGCCGTCTTCAACATCTAAGGTACCGAGCTCACACCTACCATCGAGAAATATCGCACTCTCGTTGGAAGAATTGCAGCCACCCGCAGCATTGTGGAACCTAACTTCCACACCACCTGACTTGTTTTGGTATCGCGTCTACTCAGGGCGCATAGGTCTCAGCTACAAGCCGAACTTGCATATTCCGGTGGCACAGAGATAGTCACCGCGAAACTCCTCCATTTTATTGAAATACGAGCGCGCGAGGTTCAAGGGGATCTTTTACAAAAAAAATTTTGTCATGCGATCTTATTCTTAATTTTTGGGACTATATTATTCTCTCGCTCGGCTGGTCACATTGACGCAGCCTTAGCTAGCGTTGTCCTCCAAGTGGTTGGAGGCCGGGAGTACGAGGTGGCCTTGTTAGCCGAGACCATACGGTCCCTTGATCGCGTTACAAGAAAGACCGATCGAAGGTTGAGAGGGTCCCCAATCCTTTTGCAAATTTGGCCCCAAAGCCATGCAAACCCCTTTGGCCTTGTTCGTCCGGTTATGTTTTTCACACGTCCGGAGTCTATCATTTCGCGGTTACTACCTCTGTTGCGTGTGGAGAAACGCAAGGTTTCCGAGTGGATCAAAATTTTTTGCGAAATAGCATCAAAAGGGTTTTAAATGGCGCGCCGCGTGGATGCCACCCGGACCCATGACCCTTAAATGTCTTGATTTTAACGGAGTACCACTTGTAAGCCATGCGGGGTCCACCACCTATTTTCCGGCGCAAGTAGTGAGGCAGTTAGGTGGCTTACAGACGGTTCCCAAAGGTACGGCGCAAACCGAGTTCGAACACACTTGGCGGGAGGACCAGACGTCCATAGATCGCCTAAGTGAAATCGAACGGGTTATGACTGCGTGGCAGTGCGTGGCAGACTACGGTCATCGAGAATCTTTACTTCCCTGAGCACCCGACCCAAGATGAACGGGACTTTACTCAAATTTAAGACTTTGCTTAAGGAGAACAAACAATGAACGGCTTAAATCAACTAACGTTGGTCCAAAAGGAATATTATTTTTATTTGGCATGAACCAAGGTATCCGAAAGTTCAATTGAGTTTCGACTAATCCAGTCGAGCCGAGTCGGCCTCTCCCAACGTGAATTTTTTGCATTCACAATGATTCGAACCCAAGATTTTGTTTAAGTGGAACAAGTGTCGAATAACTTGAACCAACCCACGTTGGTCAAAAGGAATATTATTATAGTTGTACATTTTGACAGAATTTCCTCGCATTTAATGCAAATGAAGAAGTAAGAATGTTGGAGATATTATCTAATCATAATTAGATTATATCGTTAAGTAGATTTGAGATATTTTAGTTTTGCTTCGCCCTCTATTCTTCAATATATATAAAATTAGTCATAGAGCATATATGTACAGATACATATATAAGTTTGAAGTAGATATGTCGTATAGTTCCGAGCAAAAAAAGATGGGTGATATATATATATATATATGTATGTATATATACTATGGGTGTTATGACTTATGAGAGGGTGCACGTTATGTGTGTTGTCTGTATACATTCATCCATTCAAATTTCCTTAAGAGAAAGAAAACATCTCCATGCTCTCTCCTTGTGCCTGGGGTCTTTGAGCATCATTACAAGTCATGGATGTCAACTAATGCTTCTTCTTTTAGATTGATGTTGATCCTTATATTGAGTCTAGAGGGTTCAACACTAAAAGCATCTCGTCATTAGGGCAAAGAGGACGCTAGCTGAGTGGGATTAAATGTCAGTCAATAAGCCGAAAATGCCTGTTATCTCACCAAGAAAGAAAACAAAAACAAAAAGGAAAAGGAAATTATTTCAACTGCAAAAAACGAGACTAGTGCAGTGCCTCTACACTCTCCTCATACTTTCAATTATTGAGTTCAATTCTTGTCCGTAGCATTTCTTGGGCCAATCTCGTCCTAATTCCTTCCCCTCTCCTTAAATTAGTGTTATGCACTTTTAGACTTATGACTCGTTTACCTTTCCTCATATCAATATCAATAATTGCTCTCATGTACCCTTTCGAATGATCAATTTCTAAAGTCATCTTGTTCTTATCTTTTCATATTGAAGAACTTCTTTTTCAGAGATGAACATTTGACACAACCTCTAACGATTAGATGCCTCACCGATGTTGATATGATCAGCTCTGCAAAAAGAACTCTAAAATTGCAGAAAAAATTTCGCACTTACTGAGATGATACAGGTGCTTTAGGACATCGATCTTATCGGCCATTTTGAGTATTATATCAACAACTTTAGTGATGTTTATCTAAAAAACTGTGGCTAATATGACATGCTGCAGTTTGGCCAATGCCCTCCGAATGCAAAAGGTTGGTCATCTGTCATTTTCAGATAATATATTATCGAAGAGTTGACCCTAAAAGTTTGAGCTAATGGTAAGGATGAGTATAAATAATCATTTGATTTCAAATTCGAAACCTCTTGAGGCCACCTGCTAGGCTTTTGACCTTGTTTACCTAATATGTGCACTGTAGGAAATTCATGAGACCGAGGGAATTTGTTGGGTGAAGCCCGGATTGCATAAAATAAATAAATAAATATACATATATATATATATATATATATAATCAGAGAGTTAGCTCACATGTCAATTCTGCAACATCAAGATATGATGGGGTCCCAAACTGTTAAGATATCATGTGGTGGGGTAGATTTCCCAGTGAGGGTCAGTCTGAGCCTAAGGCTGCGAATTTTTCTGCATAAAAAGTAGTTACAGTAATATTTTAGGCCAAGATTAAGCCATTTTCCACGACGAAATCATTTGTAATGATTTTGTACGATAGAGATCCTGTCTGTTGGCAATCGCCCATGATGTCAACTTCACTCTAAGGCAGTTTGCCAACAATGTTGCTGCGCGTCCAATTTCATTGTTAATGGTTGCATATTAGATGTCAAAATCCTGTGAGGTTTACAAAATATTCATGATTTTATTTCGGAACCCAACCCAAAGTCGTTAAATTAAAATTAGTGATAAGTCACTCACATTTAAATAAGCTACAAATCGATATTTTTAGTCTAATTTGAGTTGTCTCTCATTTTCTTTTCAAATGTTATATCTCTAGTCTCATTCCTCTTTCCCTCTCATTCCTCTTTCACTCATCCATACTGGATTCGATATTTGATTTCCTTTTTTTGAGTGAATTCCTTGTAAAACCGGTTTAGAATTATGAACTATACAGTAATTTAGTTTTGTCAAATAATTACTTCTTTTTATCTGGTTCTTGATTTTTTTTCTGCCTTCTGCTATTTATTTAGAATTTAGAGGTCATAATAACATGTAATATAGTTTTTGATAAAAAAAATTAATTATATCAGTGGATAGTTGGGTAACCGTTTATATAGAATAATAAAAGCCGAAATGATGTCCTAGAATGCGTCAATTAAGAGAAGAAATGTCTCTGGTTGTAAGACCTTTCAAGTCACTACCAATAAGGACATGACGAGTTGGCGTCTTGTCTATTGCCACCTCACTTCTAGAAGCTGAAAAGACTTGAATCCATGAACAATCATAAGCCGTCTATTTATAATTATACTAGCTTATTGAACACATGCATTGCACGGTCTTTATAAAGAAAAGTTTATAGTAAAAGTTAAATATGAAAATAATAGGTCATATGATTACATTGATACGTAGAAGGTTTATTTTTATTCAATTCATAAATAACGAATTTATGTAATAAATTCATATATTATATTTCAATTATCAATCTTATATCTATAAAGGCAATGTTAAATTCCTAAAAATTCATATATATGTATGTACTTATCTTCATAAGAATAATTTGTATTATATTTATTTTATCATACTGAAAATTATCCCTGAAAATTATTTTTTATATTAATTAATTGAGTAGATCCTTGCAATTTCAATTATTGGATAGAACTAACATATTTCTAAATAATCTATATATATAAACTTGAATTTTATATATATATATACACTTATCTTTATAAGAATAATATGTATTACTTTTATTTATCATACTGAAAATTATCAATGTAAAATGTTTTCTATTAATTAATTGGGTTGATGCTTACAATTTCATTTATTGTGTAGAACAAATATATTTATAATATAATGTGTACTTATCAAAACAATGTGATTATGTTTATATAAATTAATAATATAAATATTTACATTAAATTAATTTCAAACATCTCATAATTTGACCATAACATAACATGTTACTTATTTTATGATTTTACCCTTATTTATTAGTTTGTATCCAAGTTTATATATATATATGTATAGATGTAGAACTAATGAAATTGAAATCCTCCTTTTCTTACTTTTGAATATTTTTGAATTATATAGTATTATTAATCACAATAATCACAATAATTATTATTATTATACTTTATTAATTTCTATATAGCAATTAACCTATGAATTAATAGGTAATTACTATTCTACCCCTATTTATTACGATGTAGTCAAGCTTATATTGTATATAGATGTATGTATACATTAACTTCACTATTGATCGCACTATTTTTACTCAAATCTCATATAGAAAAATTATGAATATTTATTGGGTTAACTACCAGAAAAAACACAACATTTGCGCTTTTCCTAAATATAACACACATCTGGAAAATAGCACAAAGAGGCACGATCTTTGCATTTTTTTAAATATAACATGACCTTTGGAGAGTAGCATATAAAGCCACAACCTTTGCACTTTTTCTAAATATAGCACGACCTTTAGGTTTAGTTGCGCATTTAGCATAATGTAAATTATTCAGTCAAAGCTAACGTGGAGCTAACGGTACCACGTGATAGAACATGATTGGATGAGTAGATCCCACATGATTGGACGATAATAGCTAATATGGAGCTAACAGTGCCAAGTGCTGCTCGTTCAAACATGTTATATCACATTGCATCGTTAACTCCCGCTAGCTATTATCGTTACAATTTGACTAAATAATTACATTATGCTAAGTGCGCAATTAAATATAAATGTAGGAAAAAATACAAATGTCGTGCATTTATGTGCTATTTTTCAAAGGTCGTGTTATATTTAGAAAAAAGTGCAAAGGTCGTGCTTTTTTAGACAATAAGCCATATTTATCTGCTATTAAAATGATAATATGTGATTTGAGTTCTTCTTAGTATTGCTTTAATTATATTTTCTTCATTTTCATATATGCTATTACTAATTACAATAATATGTATTATTATTTAATTTTCATTATTATAATTATAAATATTTGTAATTAAGAGATTCAAATTAATAGTTTATTCATTTTCATATATTCTATTTTTAATTACAACAATATGTATCATTATTTAATTTTTATATAAGATATTAATGTATGTATTTGTAAAATATTTACTGTTATACCCCTACTTATTATGGCGTAGTCAAGTTTATATAATATAAAAATTTATAATAGATTGAATTTTATTATTAAGGGCTTAATTAATATAGAGTTTTGCAAAAAAAAACTTTTTATTTTGCTTTACGATATATGACATGAAGGGAAATAAGGGACATAGGAGTATGAAACTTCTTCATTAACTATCTTGAATAGAAATTACAAAGGTGTGGTCTTGGATTTCATAAGACCATCTATCATCTTAAAGTGAGTAGATTATATTTTATATAGACTAGTTCATCAGCCTGCGCAAAGTGAGTAGATTTCATAAGATCAATTTTACTGAAGTGTTATCATTTATATTTTCATAATCGAAAAAGAAGTTAGTGGGAGGGGAAGTCAAGGAAGAATAAAGTCAAAGATGATTTAATGTGAGAGGAAGTTGAGGAAGAATAAAGTTAAAGACGATTTACAGACTATAGGGGTATGGTAGAAAGTTACTCTATATTTAATAGAGAGGGTCAATTCATACGTGGTAGCTTCTCTTCGCATGATAACGCTTATGTGACAGCTCCTCCTCGCATGGACGAAAGACTTTTTTAAGATCTTGCGGGAGGAATATAAATTACATAATATATAGAATATAGATTAAAGGAGGATGATTAGATATTAAGTACATAGAAAATTTTTGTTCGGAGATCTAATAAACTTTCTATTTTCTAGAAAAGATATGATAATATAATATGGAGAATTTAGTATTATTCGTTGTTATTTTTTTGTTGTATAAATGAAAAAATATATTTTGAGGGATTTTTAAATTAGGGAGAATTGATATATCTTGTTGTTGTTATAGGGGGTTGAGCTTCGAGACCACTCAACACCTCAAGGTAGTAGATCTGCATGCATGAAAGGCCATGCATATGTAAAATAAAATATAAAATCATTTTTATAGGGATTACATTACGGGAATATATGACATTAATTTTATTAATTATCGTATAAATTTTAGCCCGTGAACTCCCGGGCCTTACTTCTTGTTTCTCTTAAAAATGGGACGGTCTTTGATCGCACAATATATATATATATATATATATTAAATTAGTCTATTTTCCCAAAATTTTTGCATTCGTGCAACGAGGGTTTTTCACATAAGTGTATTGGACTCATGAAATTCTTTTGTTCATGCCTCTCTGCTTGTGGTGAGCCGTCTCTTCGAGGCTCCCCATTAATATAAACTTGATCTTTTTTTCTTTTTTTTTTCAACTTTTCATAACATATTTATAAATTTATTATGGGTTTCCAAGGAGACTTTTACAAATTATTTAGAGATACAAATTCATGTAATTACTTCCAATGTGTTTTATTTATTTCTAATATTTTGTATTATAAAATTAGTAATATCAATAGTATAAACAAATATCTGCACATCGCGCGAGTTGTATGATTAGTTCATTCGTAAGTTTACAGGACAAATAATTGATAATCCGCCCGGAGAAACTGAAAAAAAAAATTGATAATCCACTCGGAAAAACTGAAAAAAAAAAGGAAAATTTTCATACTGATAAACCGACCAAAAAAAAACAAAAGAGGAAAAAAACAAGAAAAGTAAACATCGAACCTCAGCTAATGAAGTTGCTGTCCATGGCAGATGTACAGGAGCCAATTATTCGTAACACTTCGTTAGTGGAGGGCCCTGCTGAGTATAAATATCTTTGTTTGTTATGGAAAAGAACGGGTGAAAAGGAGGTTTGACTGTTCTATCAATTCTCAAACGTACGTAAATGCCAATGGTTTAAGAAAAGGAGTTCGGTGCCGTGCAGTGGTTACGATCTATAGATTCGGATTCTTGTCAGAAGATTTCATATGTAGATTTGGGTTCTTGTTCCGTCTTCCTCCGAAAGTTGAATTCGCTACCATAGTAATGATACTTGGCTTCAGCTCGAAATTATTGGCTTGGATGGGTGGACATTGGATGCTCGAGTGGATCCCTTCAGGCTATGGAACATCATATTCCAGTAAAAACCTCTCCTCCTCAAGATTGACATGATTTACCCGATTGCATGCATTGATGAGTTGATTGTTTTCTGCCATATTCAGGTCTTGTTCTGGAGCTTGCCTTCGTCCTCTTAGTTATCTACGAAGAGTTCTCTCGATCTCAGAGTCGAAAGGAAGCAGCTCAGCAATCCGAGAACAACGAATGCACAATCAAAAGCGCCTGAAATCAACAAAAGAAAAACTAAATTAAAGTAAAGCAACATAGATGTAAGAACTAACAGCAATTGCTTAATCTCGATCTCGATATTAATGAAAAGCCTAGAAACAATCTCTGATAATGGCACTAAAAACTTGTTGCGATAAAATTCAAATCAACACAAGTGCACGTTATCGAACAAGTAATATAAAGTAAATAAGAGTATTGTCCTACAAAAACTGATTTAGATCCCACTAAATACCAAAACCTTCACGAATAATTTTTATCCAGACGATCAGTTTTTTTAGAAAGTCGATTAGACAAAGCTAAAAAAAACTAAACTAAACTTAAGCAACAGATTAACTACGAGTAAAAATAAATAGAGATGAATATGGACTCTCAATTTCCTTCGGTGCTCATTCTCTCTATTTTATTGAATTCTTGAATTACTTACTTAGAGTTTTATAATTTTTCTACACCTCTTCCAAGTGTCACAGAAATGTATTTCCTGTATCGAATTAACTACTCTATTTCTAGGCAATTAATAAGCAGAAACACATTAATTATCTATCATAGTGGGCTACCTAAGGCTTTTGGATATATTCTTATCCCTCACACTAGTCGGTCTTCCAACTCAAAATATACTTAGGCTATCCTGTCCATGGCTTAACCTAGAATCATCACCCGAGCTCATCTAGATTTCCTAATCAAATTAAT
This sequence comes from Punica granatum, assembly GCF_007655135.1. Lineage (NCBI taxonomy): Eukaryota > Viridiplantae > Streptophyta > Magnoliopsida > Myrtales > Lythraceae > Punica > Punica granatum. Next base: position 26,721,543 of record NC_045130.1, on the reverse strand, counting down.
TGGTGATCAAGAAATTAATCACATTAAGAAAAATATAGGACAAGCAATTCAATCGAATTCAATAGATATACAAAAGATAATTCACAATTCTATATAAAAACACTAGGTTCCATATAACCCTAAAAAAAAAAAGAGTTTTAACTCATGATCAAAAGAGTCAACATCGATCCACAAGAAGAAAATTTAAACATAGCTGCAAACGAGGAAGATACTGTAGAGTCGGTTCTCTAACTCGAGTCGCGGTTGCAATCTAGATCTGCTCCGCAAACTTGGTCGCCGAAGTCGGCTAGCGAATAAATTCTGAACGCTCGGCCTCTCCAGACCCTTAAAAGACGTGAATGATAGAACCCTAGAATCCCGATAGTCTCTCTCCAAGCAAAGAGATATTGTTTTATAAATTAAATTTCCTATTCTCTATCACTAAGATAAAAGAAAATCTTCTATATTTCATGAGTATTGTCATCAAGAAAATAAAAATAACTCCCTCTTAAATTCCCTCTCTAAACATGCTCGGAACCCACGTAAAAGCTCGAAGTAAACAGACGTCGGCCGTGTTAACAGATCAGCAATGGTCACGACCTCCAATTCTCGCGGATGCAACTGTGACAGCTCTATAAGTCGACACTGCATCTCGAAATTCTTCAGCTCATATCTTCCTTGTCCGAATTCCAAATCACGAACCACTTGAACCTTTGCAATCCCAACTCAATAAACTTTCTAACCATAAGCAATTTGCGCCAATTTCATCAAGTTGAACCCGATCAAAATATCCAGGAATTAAGAGGCTGTCATGATCAATCCACTAAATGATTTAAAATCGATTAAAATGATTAAAAACTAATAAAAAATACTAAAACCTATCAAAATGGATATGAATGAAAATTAAACTAAAACCATTGAAACAAATCTAAACTCGATATAATAGCCACAATTATGCCCATAAAAATGTCCCATAACTCTATTTTCATAGAGTTATCACATTCCCTTTGTTTTCCCCTCTTTTATTTTTCTTTTTTCTAGAACATAAACCTAATTGAAAAGGGAAAAAAAAACAAAAGAAATTTGGTGTGATAGTATAGCTCTCAAATCGAAACCAAAATGTTTCTGCCTTGTTTGGATTGTAAAAACTTTAACTTTAATTTTAACTTTAACTTTAACTCAACACACTACACGACAAAAAACACACGTTTCCCAAGTCAAATTTATACTCTCATCTCATTTGTCATTTTTCATAATCAAAATCAAAATCAAAATCAAAATCAAAGTTACTTTAACTCTGAAACCAAACGCACCATTGTTCAATTCTCATAAATTAATAAACTCTCAGTCCCTGTCACTTCACTTTCCCATTTTTCCTAGGAGGTGATCAACCTATACCTTGCAATCGGGAGGATTCAATTCTTATATGTAGGATTCACAATTCCTACATTTAATTTTTCCAAATAAACAAATCAAAATTACGATGTTCACTGAGATATACTCCTCTAAACAGGTATGGACTAAGGGGGAGGAAAGGGGCTGAGAAGACAATCGCTCCCTAAAATTGACATTCTACAAAAATTTACATATAATTTTTCAAATTTTGGTTGAACTTTTTATATTCGTCCTCTTAATTCGGAAAGAATATCTTTCCATTCTCCCCTCTAAGGATCTCATCCCCTTAAATCGAATCATGTATCCATCCTTGCCTCTAAGGGATAAATCTCCTTAGATATATAGTAGAGTGCTAGTTCGGATTAATGGGTTCTACGTCGAAGCTATGCCCATGTTCATCCCAACGCGAGAGCCAAGTGAAGATGTGTCTCATTATTTAGTGGAAGTAATGGACCATGACTGTCATTGTAGTTCGATTGCACGCCACAAAGTTTTAAAGAGGAAAAGGAAGCAGAGCACTCATGCATGCGTTGAATACAGAGAATCGGGAGCTTGAATACGGAAATTGCATAACGACACACAGCACAGAATCTATGCAAAAACCTATAAAACAGCATGTTCGTATGTTTGGACACTATATATGAGCTGAATTTGCTTTTCTACGTGTGTCGACATGACATCTAACTAGGCTGTTGTTTTTTCCTACTAAGTTATATCCGAATCATATGAAAAAAGCAATCATATAGTTCTCCTACTAAGTTATATCCGAATCATATGAAAAAAGTAATCATATAGTTCCTTTCTTCTTTTTCTTTTTTTTTTTTATACGGTGAAGTAATGTCTGGATCACTTTTGTGTACATAGACTAACCTACCTTTGCCCAGATGGCCGATTATTTGCACTCGATCTAGGAAATTAACAAGAATAATTAATCCCAATCCCATGACACGACTTTAAGGTGAATTTAAACCTTGACGTGGAGTGTGGAATATCAAACCCACATAATATCAGAGATTATGTTTAGAAGTTTTTATACTAAAACCCTATTGAAAGCTCCAATATTGATAATAATTATCAAACCGGTTTTTCTCATTTCAGGTAAAGTTCTAGGTTACTGCATTGATGAAGTCCAAATCATTTGTACTTAGAAGATGAATTGATTGCATAATTATTCGTTCATACCACAAACAAGAATCATAGACAACATGACATCTAGTTAGGTTTGTGTGGTCAAAGTGTTATGCTGATCTTTCCTCAAAGCTTGAGGTCAGGTATTCTGATTTTCCGGTGGCTCAAAAGTGGAAAGTAAATATTGCTTTGTGCCGATAGTTGGCTTCTAATTTGGCCGGAACACCAAATCGATCACTGCCCCCACCTTGGAGAGAGGTTACTGCGTTGTCAGTCGGTAGTCCCTCCTATACATCAGATTTTAAGGGATGGACCTATGTCTTGATGCGATAATAATTTATGCTCCCAGCATGCATCCTTTTTATTTGTTAGAAAATAATGTGGAATTTGCATAACTTGTTTTCATATTTCGTACTATTTCAAACATGATGTCACATTCATTAAGCCATCTTATGATTGATTCATCTAAATCAAAGAGGGATTGAGATTTGAAACCATAGATTTCTCATAAATGACAATACATGTGATTTTACATATAAAGATCACATATCATCCATAAAGTAGAGAATGCCAACCCCAGGTCAGCTCTGAAGTCAGAATACATGCCAATTATTGGATAATGTCAGGAACTACGAGTCAGAGAAAGAATCTGACTCCACCACTCAAATTGTATGGAATAAATGAATTCAAATTCGGATGGGAGACTGATCTTTAGAGATTAATTTAAAGTGTACGATATCGAATGGTTATATTTCCCATTGATTGTACCTGCACTTAAACTGATGATAAAAGATGAAGAAACGTTAATATCAGTCGTAAATAATTTAGATATTGCGTTCGCAAACCCCATTTTGAGAGCGCATGAACATTATATGGAACCTGCAATAGTAATTAATATATTATATCTCATCACAAAAAATAAGTCTTGTACTATAACCTATGAGTATATAAAAGCAGATCATTGTAAGATCCCATAGAATTACTATATGTAAATCGAAATTGTGGTTAAGCAAATTCTTAATATCTAGTATTAAAAATATTCTAATTACCGAAAAATATTAAGAATATCCTTCTTATCGAAAAAATTTAAAATGCTTGCCAAAAGTTTGATATTATAAGTCAAAATTAAACGTTAACCAGGTGTTTCTATATATTCAGATCTTTATTATTTAATTTGAATTTAAGAAACCGCTCAAAACTTTAAAGTCGGGCATGTAGCGGGAATTTATCTGCTCAAATGTGTGGAGGGTTTGTCTTCCACTCCTTTATTGTCAGTCTTACGGCTCCGTTCATCTTTTTGATATCTCTTACTCCAAATGAAATTTCAATGTAATTCCTTGTTCCTTTTTCCTTTTTTTCTTTTTCCTTTTTCCAAGCGTGCGTGTTTCCTTTCACTTTTTTTCCCCCTCTTCCTTTTCCAACATAGGCAATCTTATATGGTGTGTTATAGTGAATGACTAGCTAGTCATACTACAATTAGCTGGTTGATGCGCTATCATTAAGATAGTACGTAATCTAGTTCGAACGCCTTCCAAGATTCCTATCAATGACGAGGTTCGAATTCCATGGAAAGGACAGGCTGCTGGGTGCGATCCATTTCGTGGTCTAAGCCTGTCTGCAGTGGCAATACTTTTTTTTTTTTTCTGTGAATGCAGTGGCAATCCTTTGCTCATGGGAATTGTAGATGAGTACTGGTTCCTCAAGTTTCTTACGAATATATATTAGGGATTACCTGATCTTTTGAGTGATCATATGATCGCTAAGACGACAACCGAATATTCCACAGTGAGGAAGACTCATCTATCACGCACAAAGTAGTGTGACCGAAAGTATATAAGGCATAGAAGTAATTTAAAGGCGGCTGGGATTATTCAATTACCAGCTACATCTGTTATATAGTTGGAATAACAAAAAAGGCATTTCAAAAATGTAAAAGATAAGCATCTCCAACTTTTATATATCTTCTTTATGTTCTCTTTTCTCACTTTAGAACTAAGGGCGTCGTTTATCGAGGACAAACATTGCTTTCGATGGCAAGGCCAAAACAACCAAGTATATATCACCCCATCATAAGCTATCAAATTTTAAGGCTGAAGTCGTTAGCTCCAACCATTGAGACTTCTGCAAATGAGAGAAGAGAGGGAAGCACACAATAAGAGATGGAAAGACTTAAATAAGCGACTCCCGGCCCCGGCCCCTCGATTAATTACGGGATGATAGAGGTTAGTCTGGCATGAATCAAGCCAAGTGAAAACAAAACTCTAATTATTCATCGCCCATAGCTATCTAAAAAGACTTTTTATTCCATGTTGGGAGAGCTTTACCCTTTAATGGGCTGCCCCGGCTCTACTGAATTAGTAAGGGTCCAATTAAACTTTCAGATACCAAGGTTCATGCCCGGAAAAAAAAAAGGCTTTATATGTTCCATTCCTGGGGTATTTGGACTGTAAAAGTCTGTTGTAATAGCCAAATTCGATAGTAAGCGAAGAAATCAATGACATGAAGAATTGACTGGTCGTTACAAAATATTTAACATGGCAGTTCCAAAATAACCTCAAAAAATTTCTGTCTGGTAATCAGAGATCAAACCAAAGTAAGGGTAAACAACAACTTTGCCAGTGATGACAGCTAGCGACATTAATGTGGTACATAGGCCCACTATATTATATGTAATCTCGATAATTAGAAAGATATACTTCTTGACGTATGTTTTTCTAGCTTAATGTGCTGTGTATCTTATATACAAGACATGAAAATAGATCTATACATAATGTTTTTAGTCACTGTTACGTTTCCTATACTTGAACTCCTACAGGAGATTTCTGTTCTTTTTATTCACCTATATATATATTTCTTGATTATTGTCTGTTTGTACGCATATTATTGCACTAAAAAAATTTCAAACTTTTCTCATTTTAACAATTTTAGTACAAACTATTTTTCTTTGCATAGAAATGCCCAAATTTTTTATTTCATACCACGTATAACTTGACTTTAGTTTCTACCTTAATTTAAAACGATTTTGCTGACCTAAAGTCGTAAAGTGCCACGTCAATAATAAAATTTGACTTAGGGCTCAAACTAAAAAAAAATTAAAACGAAAAAAAAAACCAAAACCAAAACCCTTGGAAGGGGAGGAAAGGTGACCGGCAGTGGGTGCCTCGCCCATCCTCCTGAGCTCCTCCCCCTCCCCCACCCAAAAAAAAAAAAAATTGGGGCCGCCGGCGACCTCACAATTCGGAGAGGCCGTTACAGTCGAAATTTGAAAAAAAAAATCAAGTAAATAGGAAAAGTGCTGGCCACGGGCCATCACCTTCCCAATTGGAGTCGCCGGCGACAATATTGAGGGGGTGGTGGTCGCCGGTGAGGCCCCACTTATCGTAAATGAGTTAAAATCAAAATTTGAATTTTCTTTGTTTCCAATTGTAGCAACGCCTCACCCACTAGAATTGGATAGGAACTGAAAAAAGAAACCCAAATTTTGGGTTTATCCAATTCCATTCAGGAGGCCTTGCCAGTGGCCACAACCACCCCCAATCGGGGTCACTGGCAACGACCTAACTCGACGGTGACCCCGATTGCAAAGGTGGTGGCCGCCAGTGGGGCTTCCACTGCCGACCCCCCTCTTCATCCCTTTTCCCAATCTCCTTATTCTTCTCTTTCTTTCTTTTTTTTCATTTCCGGCTATGGAGGCCTCCTCGGAGACCACCACTGCCCCTTAGGAGTGGGCAACCATTGAGACTGTTGGTGAGCCTAATTTGGGGGTGGTGACCATCAATAAGGCCCCCACTGCAAGCCCCCCCTCCTATTTTTTCATAATTTGTTTTTTTATTTATTTTTAAATTTTCATAATCTATATTTTATTGAAAAATCCTTTATGACCCCATTGAGCCAATCACTTTGAGCCACATTGCACCATTAAGTGTAAGAAAAATCCTTCTAAATTAATGGAGAAACTAATATCGTGCTAAACGTGATACAAAATTGAAAGTTGGTGCATTTCTATGCAAAAAAGAAAAACTTTATGCTAAAATTGTTAAAATGTGAAAAGTTTAGATTTTTTTTTTAATAACCCTATATCATTTGCATTGGGTTCATTTAATTATATTACCACATAGAAATTATATGAATAAATAACCAAAACTAGACTAATACAATGCAAGTAAAATATAGTAAATTCTCATTAAAATGAACAGAAAGGTTAATTTAATGTCAAACAGCGAGTTACATAATTTAGCTTATGTTAAGCGTCCTCTTTTTACTATCTGGTTTTTATATATTATAATCATTGTTAAATATATCTTAATTCAAATGAACGCTATCAAATTAGTAATATAAAGTGAATAAGAGTATCGTTCCGACAAATATTGAGCTAAACTTCTATCGAGTACTGAAATTGTTTCAGCCTACTACTATCCACACAATCAAATTCAGGTGATTTAACTAAACTATTAAAATTAATAATTAAGTGCAAGCAAATAAAACGGGAGTTGAACTCAATGGCAATAGGCGTTAGGGTGTACAACTTCCCTTAACAATTAATCTCAAGTCGATCCCCTCTCTCAAAGCCATGAAATGACCGGATTTGTTAATATGGAATTCCAATATCTCCCTGTACCTCTCCCGAGTGTCTTAGAAATGTATTCTCTTATTAATAATTGCTCACTCTATTCCTAGGCAAGACATATTGCCGATAAGCCATTACGAAACAATCCTATTTCGACTATCTAAAGCGAGTAAGTATATTCCAATCCTTTTTGCTAATAATTCTGTCTTCCGGCCAATATTAACTTAGGCTATTCCTTCCACCGGTAAACCTAGAATTCCTCCCCAAGTTCATCTATATTATGAGGCAATTGAAAAGCATTAAACATAAATGAATAAACACATGTAAATTCATTCAATAATAGAAAGAGAGAGTTCACTTTCCATCAACTATTAAATTCCATTCGACCCTAGCAAACAAAAAATAGTTCATGCTAAAGAGAGAAAACCATCATTCGGGAATGAAAAATTAAGTAAAGACAAAGAAAAGTAAGAGATTGAAAGGTGGAACGTGGCCTGGTTTCCCAACAAGAGGCTGTGGGACTTCGTCTTCTCGTTCTCCTCCTCCTTGCTCCAGCAGTCTCTCTTTATTCTCCAGTGGTCCTCTCCCTATGAACGTTCAGCCCTTTTACATAAATCTCCAAAAAGAAATCTATCCCAACAAGAATATCTCCAAGAATCTATTTCCTAGTTTTCCTCTAATTTCCTGTCTCTCTCTCTAAGAATATATCCACAAGCAATCACAATATTTTTTCCCATAAATATTGATCCACATATATTTCAAATATAACCCAAAATGGCTTAAGGAAGTCTCGGGCACAAATGATCTGGCAGATTCGGGCAGTAACGCTAGCGCTGCAACACTAAAATTTGTTACCTAGGCATCGACTGCTCTGTCCAGTTTTGCACAGTTGATTTCAACTTCCCATATCTTCTTCATTTTAGCTCCAGTTTGCACAAAGCTTGAAAAGTTAAACTCCTCACTTGTTAAGCTTTCTTATGATGTGTTGTTTGCAACAATTTACTCGAGATTCGCCTAATCAAAACATCGAGAAATTGAGAGGATGCATTGATCAATCTCAGTATGACTCAAGATCAAAGAAAAACAAAGCATAACTAATCATAACTAATGAAAACTATTCAAATACAAATAACAAGAAATGAACCAAAGACTCCTAAAATTTAACTGAAACTCGATATACTAGCCACAATAATGCCCATAAAAAATATCCCAAGACTCTAATTTCATAGAGATCATTATTAAGACAAAATATCTACACCCGCACTATGCATGGGGTTGTATAAACAACAAGTTTCTACATTTTTACGTAAAGCCATTCTAAATTATCCTAAAAAATTATAGAGATTTCCTATGTTTGTAACATGAGTAGTTTTTTATAGGTCAAGATATAAGTTTTTAATTGAAAAATAAAATAATAATATTATGGAAAAATATTAATTAAGAGGAAAGGAAGTAGGGAAAGAGGGAGAGAATTCTAGGTGTAATTTACATGATAGTTAAAGGTAATGCATAAATTTACTAATTTCGCTCTTAATTTCTTTTTAATCGGACTGTTCTTAATTTATAATATCATTTTTTATAGGAGTAAATATGAAAGAAGGAATTGCCCATTCATATTGCCCCTATTTAATGTGAAGTTTTATGATTATTATTATTATTATAGAGAGAGAGACTAGCCTACTATTCATGTGATACTCGAATTTTTCATATATTGATTCTATTCAATTTTATATTAAAATATTTCTAGAAGATGTTTATTATAACTAAAACATTTACTTTTCGATAAATTCGTATTTTGTTAGTTTCAATAAGAAAAAATGCGTAAATTAAGGTCATAAAATCAACGTATGAAAAAACTATAGTAATAAAATAACTTTTGACTCTTTTTTTTTCAAATAATTTCTCCAATAGATACATAGTATTTTTAGTTAAAAATCAAATATGTAAAATGCTTCAGTTCTACTTAACTAAGCCAATTATTATATAAATTACTTTATTTTAGTTTTTAAAATAAATATATAAAATAAAACACTCTAAATTAAACCTCTTCCAATATATATTAGAATACAATAATAATTATAAATATGTAATTTTAAAAAATTTAGAGATGCCTATTAAATATTATTAAAAAACTAAAGTTAATATTCAAATAATCTCTCATATCTAAATTTCTAGGAAAATTATTAATGTTGTAAATTTTCTATAATGATAAAGACAAAATAAAATAAATTATTATACGTACTAATTTCTTCATTATTACATCATTGATGGATAAACCATATATGTGTATATGTATACACCAAAATTGCTACAATATCTTAAAGCACAAACTGTTATTAAAAATTTTATTATTATTCGATATAGCAAAATTTAAAAATTAAAATCTAGATTAAAACTTATATATATTGATTTACTTAATGCACTATTAATGTATCAATTCTCCTTTACATTATGTATATTATAGATATAATATAAATCTTACTCTATAATTCATATTTATGTATCGATTATGAAAATTGGCTCCTGCAATATCAACATGGGTTGGTCCAGGAAATTCAGTAACTATTCCCTTTAAGTAAGGTTTTGGATTTGAGTATTGTGAATGGAGAAAATCCATGATTGAGGGAACTTTTACAATCCCTTAATTGGCCGACCTAATTGGAATTGGATTAGTCAGGATTCATTGAACTTAAGTGCACAAAAAAAAAAAGACCTATAGGGAAGAGCTTCCATTCATGCAATAAGGAGCTTCCATATAAGCATTCTCGGAAAATTCTTAACTCATTATCTACTAACTCTTCAAATCTCAACAACAATTTTTCACATAAGCATTTGAGTCGTTTCTCATCTCCTTGTGGGTCAACTTTGATCCTTCAAGTCTCTTTTCCTTATTAATCTTTTTGTCCCTTGAAATTATCATAATTAATATACTCTTCCGGTGCATCCATGCATTCTTTGGTCCAATAAGCATTCCTAAGAATATATCTAAAGAAAACCTGGATTGTATCCATTAATTTCAAACAACTGTAATTTATTTACACAATTTTCTTTCAATCTTCGTCAATGAAAATATTAAACCCATATTCTTTTATTATGAGCATATTTTTAAGTCATTTTTATTGAAACCCTATATTTGTGTAACGGCTTGTCTTATGAAACGTGCCGACTGCTTATATATTCAACGTAATAAATTAATTTTCATAAATTTAACTTTACGTAAGTTTAATTCATTAAAAAATAAAATTGTAGAGCTCACACAACGCTTGAATTACTTGACCTAGTTCGCATTTTTCTTCGGTGGAATGACTTAGGTCAATATATTAACAACACATAATCTATATATATATATATATATATATATAACTTGAATATAAATGCATTAAATAGTGACCTAATTGTAAATATTTAAAAATTAATTCACTTTAACAAAAATTTTATCAAATAAATAATATATATATATATATATATGTTATAGAAATATATATGCCAATACATATATATGAAAAAATGTGAAAATCTATTTTGGTTATAGTTTTAAATAATTATCAGTAGACAAGATCGTATATTTGTTTAAATATATATATTCTATATTTGTTAGTTTATCTGAATTTTTTATATTAATGCGATATAATGTATTTTTTTCATTTTATATAATTCTACACATTTACTGTAATTACAATTAATAATTAGATATTAAAAAAAGGTTCACTTTTAGAGTTAACTATATTTTAATAATTATAACTTAAATCATACAAATATCTTAGGATTTAAAAGAATTAGTATGGTATATCTTTAAGAACAAAAATATCCTCATATACGTACAAAGTAAGCACAATTTATTTATACTATGTAAAAGTGAAAATAGTGAAGAATATCAAATAAATTAAGTATACTATATTAAATTTATATAGTGTAAAAATAGTTTGTATGTTATATACATTTGTAACTATAAAATCCACATTAACAATAACAAAAATTATTGAATTCAATTTCTTATATTACAAATAAATGAAATTTTCTATCATAATATTTTGCTTATAGAGTCCGTGTAAAGCACAGGTCTAAAAACTAATTTTTCAATATAGGAGAGATTACTACACTTACAGTTTCCATTTTGTATAAGAGACAGATCCCAGCTTAGCATGAACTAAGGAGGTAGAGGTGAACGCAAAATTCGGGATACAGAATTAGCCGCGAAATCTCAATAATCAAGGTGATGGTAAAGCAACCTTTTCCCGAAGTCCTTATCATCGTAATAAATTGCTTTAATGACAGTCCAAGGGACAGCCCTTATCGACATGGTACAGGATGAGGGTAGAGTGCAAGTGCTTTGAGGTGATGGAACAAGGAGGGAGGGAGCCATGTTGCTTTGTGAATTGCCCATAAATCACTGTTCCACATATCTTTCATATGCTTGTGATGGATACAATGCATCTGCGGTAAGCTCACACACTTTGCCACCAATTATGCCTCCAGCAAGGCAGCGTATCATCATCACCAAATGCCACGAGACAGAGATTGGTGTGGGTCCACATCAAATATTGCAGCTGTGAATTTGTGATCACAATTTGATGCTCCTTCCCAGCTAGTTCCCCTCTGATTTTGGATATATGTCATTCCTTAGTTCATTCCCCATTTTCTCTCCTTTTCGAAAAATTTTCCAGTGGTCCTAATTACTTACTACATGGCGTAAAGAAGAATCGAATCAGATTACAACAAATGAGAAAAACAGTGTCAGTCACTTTAGTAACTGGCATATATATGTAATTATTCATAATCAGAGGAATCTTATTGATTTTTCATGACCACATCATTATAAGACAAAATCATCGTTGATAAGATTTCCTTTCCGCCTTCTCTCAACTTTTCTTTTTCCTCCTTCCTTTTGAAGCCTATAAATTGCCCTCCATTTTGCTTCATCCCATTGTAGAACTTCAACAGGGCACCTGTGAGTGAGTGAGTGTGCGTGAGAGAGAGAGAGAGAGAGAGAGAGAGAGAGAGAGGCGGGGAATTATCTAAGTCAATTAGCTAGAGAGAGAGAGAGAGAGATGGAGGCATTCCCAGTGATTGACATGGAGAAGCTCAATGGTGAAGAGAGACCAATGACCATGGAAATGATCAAAGATGCCTGCGAGAACTGGGGATTCTTTGAGGTTATAATCTTCTTTCATGCTAAGCATGTGCCTTCTTTTCGATTTTATTCACTTCAATGATTGAGTACGTACATGTACTTGATTATTTCTATTAATGGCCTTGGAACTGTTACATTTATAATATAGTAATTATTTGGAAATACACATATGTACATATACATATGCGGCAATAATTGACTCGTTCCCGTTATCTGATATTTTTATCTGAAACATATCATATACTACATGACAATGTTCGATTTTTCATTTACCTTAATTTGAGCTACTTACCTTAATTATGCACATGAGAAAATTGATATTAACCCGATAAATCCGGTGATTTTACTTGTGTATTGCTCCATCATCGCGCATAAAGAAATCTTGTGGCTGGAATTAATGGATATTAATAATTTGATAATGCATGGTACATAATTACGTGGGTGTACAATCAATGATCAATATGTAGTTGGTGAACCATGGGATACCACATGAGCTGATGGACATGGTGGAGAGGCTGACGAAGGAGCACTACAAGAGGTGCATGGAGCAGAGGTTCAAGGACATGGTGGCCTCCAAAGGCTTGGTGGCTGCCCAGTCAGAAGTCGACGATGTTGACTGGGAGTCAACCTTCTTCCTCCGCCACCTCCCCGTCTCTAACATCTCCGACGTTCCCGACCTCCAAGACGACTACAGGCGAGCTCCCCTCTCCTCTATCTATCTCCGCTCATCTGGACCCAAGAATTCTTGAGTTCATATATCAGTAAAACTTTTGATGTTGCTTTTTTCTTTTTCCTTATTCTTATTTTCTTTTACTACGTTCATGAGCTGTGCCTCTCTTTTACCATTCAAAAAAGGAAAATGTTAATGAGTCTTTTTTTTTTTTTGGTGAACATTTCGTGAGTTGTTTTAATCTGACAGAACAAATTATAACTTCTTATAATCTACCGAAACAAAAGAAAAAAAGAAGTTAACTTCCTGTATATTGGACTAGCAGCCGGATATTTATTTGGCTGGGTATTCATGATAATGTGTGGTGGAGAAGGAAAAAGGATAAAATCCCAAAAATTTTTACCTTAGAAAAATAAAATTCTGTTGGTTGCTTTGAACGGCATGTCAAGCAAGGATTGTGTCCTTATTTTCTAAACGGGGAAAAGAAGCTATAATAAGAAAAGAAAAAATGAAAGGGAAAAAATCACAACTAAAATTTCACCCCAAAAAAATAAAATCACAACCAAACAAATAAATCCCCTTTTCTTTTGGAGATGATGTTCGATTGAAGTGACTATCACTTTTTCCCCCCTCCCCCCTCGAACCAAATTATTGTCACTCTGATTGCGACAGCCACTGAACAATTCGGCTCCTAAATTTTTGGCACAGTTTTTCCTTTTACACATATATATATATATATATTTTTTTTTTTCCTTTTGGGGATATGAAGATATCTAATCTTTTCTTAATTCACTGACCTTTCAGGAAGGCAATGAAGGAGTTTGCCTTAAAGCTAGAGAAGCTAGCCGAGCAACTGCTGGACCTGCTCTGCGAGAATCTCGGTTTAGAGAAAGGGTATCTGAAGAAAGTGTTCCATGGATCCGAAGGCCCCACCTTCGGCACCAAAGTGAGCAATTACCCCCCATGCCCTAAGCCTAATCTGATAAAGGGGCTTAGGCCGCACACCGATGCCGGTGGCATCATCCTCCTCTTCCAGGACGACAAAGTCAGCGGCCTCCAGCTCCTCAAGGATGGACAGTGGGTTGACGTCCCTCCTATGCCCTACTCCATTGTCGTCAACCTTGGTGACCAACTCGAGGTACATGTATATGCCATACATTTGTCAGTACTTTCACGTATAGGTTAGAAGGTGGATCAATCTTGGAGAATCTCCCATGTGTTGTTTATGAATGCAGGTCATTACCAATGGCAAATACAAGAGCATAGAGCACAGGGTGATTGCTCAAACCGATGGGAACAGAATGTCAATAGCATCATTCTATAACCCGGGAAATGACGCCATTATCTACCCCGCACCAGAACTGGTAGAGAGATCAGAGGAGAACGGTCAAGAATATCCAAAATTCGTGTTCGATGACTACATGAAGCTCTACGCAGGGCTCAAGTTCCAGGCCAAGGAGCCGAGATTTAAGGCCATTAAAACCATGGAAAAATCTACAGTTAGTTTGGGCGGCCCCATAGCATTTGCCTAAGGACATATATATATATATATATATATATATTTCAACCGTAGCAAAGTGATATAAGCGGTTCAAATTAGTGTTATGTTTGTACGTAATGTGTGTCTATAATAAGCCATGTGACAGGACTTGTCTTGTCCACCTAGACGGTATTAGTCCCCGATCATAAGACATATCTAGTTTGTGCCAGAGTGTTTGTAGAATAATTCATATGTGCAATCACAGCTTCAAGAGCAGTGTCATTGTGGTACACTAAATTGTTCTTCGGATAAAGTTCCTTTCCAAATAATCTCAACATTTCAATAATATATATCTATAAACGAAGCAAGTAGCAGAGGCCCATAGTGGTAGGGCCCACTGACAAAATGGGCCACGGCCCAATGGCAAATTCGAGATACAACGGCTCTACGAAGGGTAAAACTGTCATTCAATTCGAGGAGCGCCGTTTAGGGTTCAGTCACTGTATAAATGATGTTCTCCCATGAGAATCAAAGTCTCACGCTCGTCTTGGCAATTCGGCATCTACTTCCCGAGATGGGGTTCTTCGTCTTCTTTGATCTTCTCTCTCGACTGGGTTGGTCGCTTTTTTTTTTCTTTTTTTTTTTTTTTTTGTTAACCCGTAATTGGAGCTGTCTGAATTTTTGTCTTTTGGAACAATTGAGCCTCGGTTCTGTTTAGCGATTGGGGGGACAGGTGAGATTGTCCCTCGCAATGAGGAAGAACGGCGAGGCAAATCGACAAAGGCCGAGATATCGTTTCATTCGCCATTTTCTATGGATTGGCGATATGATTGTTGCTCGTCTATATTTTCCATACCACCACCACCACTCGCAAGGAAATTCCGGATTTTTCACATTTTCAAACGATTTTATTGGCAGTAATCAATTTCTGTCTTTCTTTTTTCTTTACAAACTATCTGCACTTTCTCGGTTGAATGTTCTTAAATCTCTTTTTTTCTGGTCTGTCTTTGTGGGAACTGTGATTGGAAGTTTGTTCATCCACTTGTGCATTCCGATTTGGAGATGGAATTTGCACAGTTGCACTTGAATGAGGAAGTTTCGTCAGGAAAGGACAGGCCCTGGCCAATTGAATATCTTGAAATCATGGACTATAGAGTAAAATGAAAAGGGAAAGGGGGACTGCGAATCGATCACCAAGCAACCATTCATAACTCGAAAATCCCATCCCATTAAAAGTAATCAGCATGAGGTTTTGGTACCGGGAACGATCAGGAGGAGCAGAGGGAGTTGCTCTACTGAGATTGGGCATCAAAATGAGTATAACCCTGAAGAGATGCATATTGTTCGAGCTGATAACTTGGGTGAAAAGCTTCATCAACCGAAGCAAACTTCGGTGAAAACATTGTCAGCTAGACAAGATGAATGCCTTCATATTTCTGGCATGCACCTGCTATTAGTTGGTGACCAAAGAAAGCGCCCGATCATGGTAGAGCAAAGTAAATTTGAACAACGGATTGATCAACCTGTAATATTTTTTTTTAGAAAATCTGTCTTTTCAAGAGTATCATTAATAAGAGTCTATATGGCAAACAATTTGCATCTTTCCAGGGTTAAAAAAAATTGATGTGATAATTTATTAATAAATGAAAGAAAAAGCCAAAAAATTATGTGTATATATAGGGATAATTCTTAAGTCCAGCAGCTAAACATTCAACCGAAGTTCTCGTACAAAACGTTATTCTTTTTGTACAAAACGTTATTCTTTTTGTACAAAACATTATTCTACAAGTACAAAAACATTTTGTACAAAAACATTAGGATTCGTATGTGCAATCTACTGATTGTTTTGTATAACACGTTATTCTCTTTATACGAAACATTATTCTCCAAATACGAAAACATTTCGTACGGGACGCAACGACTGAATATTCAGTCACTGGACCCAAAAATTTCCCTCTATACAGATGCAAAAGTAGATAGAGAAATTTATTATTAAAAATTATTTGCAATAATAGATAGAAAAAAAAATGTGTGAGAATTTATTATTAAATTAGAGAAAAAATAAAAAACTAATGATTATATTATTGAATTAAGTGAAGAATAGTATGAAGTGGAGTAGAGTAGATTTTAATTCCAAAACCAAACAGTATTGCAACGTCATTATAATCTAGACAATAGCATCTTGAGCATGCAGGTTGTCTCGAGGGTTCCGAGCAAGGAAGTCGCGACGGCATCAGCTTCTCCAACGACATGCACTATCCTAAGATCGGTAAAGGAACGAGCAAGAGTCCTTCAATCCAAAATGACAGACATTAGTAACAGGCTATTGGAGGAGTCACCCGAAAAATAAGTCACCTGCCTTGGCATCCAACTCTACAATAAGACTAGATGTCCAGAGATTGAGCTATGAGTAAGCCATCCTGGAGGGCTCAACATTCAGTGGTCTTCAGATAATGGCCAAACCCCTTGATCCCCGCCCTCCAAGATGTTACGAATGGCTCCATCAGCCCCTGCTCTCCCGGAAGAACAGTCCCACAGAACCATCAGAGTTCAGTTTGGACCATTCACGAGGGGGAGGGGTCCATTGGATCATAATATGTGTCGTGCTCTCGGGCCTTTTCGGGGCAACTGAGGCAAAGCATTCCCCCAAGCTCAACACAGCGCTAAGGTTGACGTGAAGTGATTTTTTGTCGAAAATGCGGTTGTTCCTTTGCTTCAATAGTATCCATATCGCGAAAAGGGAAAACAACCTTCCACTGGATAGGGAGAAAATGATCTTCGTAAGCTTTGCAGTTTAAGCTTAAGCCAGTCATTTGCCCAAAGCACACAAGCAGCTGGGCATTCCTGTAGCACATGCGAGATGGTCTCTTCCGAGTCCTTGCCAATGGAGCATTCAAAGGGAATAGAGATTTTATAGATGGTCTTTTTTTTTCTTTCTCAACGCGATAACAAGGATCTGTCATTCATCCACATGTCCACATGCAAAAGTGGGTACAATGAAAAAACTCAAATAGAAATTACAAGAGTGATATATATCGATTGACCCGCCTGAAATAACTACAAAGGGAGATACGTGTAAAAAATACATCAGGTAAAAACGTTAGGATTGTAGCAAGCTATCCCTAAACCGATAATTCCAATCAACTATCTTAGGATGGCCCAAAAGAGTTAAGGGCCTAAAGCCAAAAATTAATACGAGGCATTCAATTTATATTTAATAAATTAGGAAAAAAATCATATTAATTGATTGAAGATAAATTAGTCTTTTTTTAAAAAAAAATTGATAGTTTAATTGTGTATTTTCTCTCCAAATCCTCGCAATTTGGGGAATATAAATTTTAAGAAGGTAAAGAAAAAGAGAGGACTTCGTATCTCTCAATCATGTTAATTGATTGAGGGCAAATTAGTGTTTCTATATTCTTGATAGTTTAAATGTACATTTCACTTCCCCTTCCTTAAAATTAACCATTAACCAATCAAAATAAGGGAAAAGGACCCCTCACCCCACAACGCCACCCCCAAAAAAAAAACAAAAAATCCTTCCCCCCGTTTGCCTTGTTTTTTTTTTTTTTTTTTTGCAAACCATAATATTAGTGTTACTTTCCATTCTGATCGAGGAAAAGAGGAGAAGACAGAGGAATAGGAAAGGAAGGGACCTTCCGTTTCCTTCAAATCAAATCATTAGAGTGGACAGCTTGGAAGTTATCGAGTTAATGATTGATTGGAGAGACTGCTAATCACCGAGTTCACTTCACCAGCCATGACATGGCCGAAGTTATAAAGAATAACAGTTCAATTCGACCAAAATTGTTTGATGTATGCCCAGGATAAGCAAGTGAAATTGCAATTACAGAATGAGAAGAATAACAATAACACTAGAAGTTCCCTATTATCACTTAAGCAGAAATACACGCAATTTTCTCTGTGTACATAAAATCCGAAAGCATGAGAAGAAAGGCAACAACAGGCCAGTTCTTTATCAAAATACCGCCACAACTACATAGATCGCTCAGATAAAACAGTATTCTACGTCTAAATAGGATATCTTAAACTTCCAGTAAAGAACGTGCAGCCCAATAGTTTCATGCAAAGATCACGGGACGCTAACCAACCCGTCTGAATCTGAGGAGGCAGCTTCATCATCAATTGCAAGGAAGAAAAAAGAAACAAACCCATTATGCAGACCACTGCCATTACCCCTTCTGCAACTTATTATATCCTTACCTTGAAGAAGGGAAAATAAAGGCAGCTTTTGCTGAAACCCTTGATGGTGCGAGAGGAATATTGAAGTCACTCCCTTCTTCAGTATAAACATTGAAGACTCAGAAGTTAGTCGGATGTCTTCAGAGTCGGAAGATATGGCAAAAGTACTGTATAGAGTATAAAATGATCTTACAGATCTTCACGAGCCTCTTTGAAACAGTATTTCTACATATTTTCTGGTGTCTTCTGGTTAACCAAGGGAACAGGTTCCCTTAGGGATCCACTGAATCTTGCAGGATGCTTGCAGGGTGCTCTCATCGTAGTTCTTGCACAAACCTGCAAACAAGTTCAATGAACCACGAAAACTTGAGCACCTGAGAGGCATAGAATGATCAAATAATGGCACTCAGAGGCAAACGTTACATCCTGCATTGTAATAACACAGACCTTTTAGAGTACCTAAGAGGGGAAAAAAAAAAAAAAGGTTCAAAACCACTTTAACTTGCCAACAGCTTCAGAATACAGCTGAAAGGTACTTGTAAATGCAACTTGCAGATCCTGTTATGTACAAGTAAAAAGAATAAGGGTAGAAGCACTGTCCTCACTCCTCACTACCACCTCAGGGTTCAGGTGAAATATCACAAGTGTTTTCCCCTTCCATAGATCTAAGCAAACGTAGCATAGTACTTTCATCTTTGAAAACACTACTTAGGCAAAGGAGATTCTTGTTACTTGAGCCAAATACGTCACAAGAGCAATAATGCGCCCCAAAAGGGGAAAGAAAGGGTTTCATGGGATGTGATGCAGTATTCTGTATTCAAGATGTACAGTCAATCTGAAAAACAAATGTAGACTTCCAAGCAGAAATCCAGAGATGCTCTATCTTCAGGAACTGAGTATTTTGGTACAATATGATGGGAGTATTTGAACATCATTATTGAAAAACAAGATGAAGTCACCCCAATTGAGAAACAAGACAAAGTGGCCACTTGTTTGTGGTCTCATAAAATAAAATCAGTCATTAAAAAGACGAGTTGAAAGATGTAGCTGAAACGCTGCATAAGTCAATAGAGGAGAAAACGTTTCTAACTGAAAAGGGGGGCTGGGTGGGAGGGTTGTTGGGAGGGGAGATAATAAAACGACCCAGAGCAATCAACAATGGAGAATAGTTTTCCTAAACCTGACAATACATCAACCAATACGAGGGTTAAACAAATTGCTGAAATACAAGAGCGGAGAATCTCTGAAAATGCGATATTCTTTCCGTAAAAACAAGGAGTTAAAAAATGGAAATTTTAGACCACCGGATTCCTAATGATTTTTTTTTCCTGGTTTTGAGATGTTCCATTTTAATTTTTTACATCATAAGGCAAATAAAGGTTGTCCACTTGTCTCGCTACAAAAAGATTAGACAAAAGGGACTAAGTATCCAATTGAAAATTTGAGTTTCACTTCCACCTCCTGGATAATCCCTACATACCTCTTATTGTAAAAACCATTATCCCATGCCCACTAATATACTAAAAATCTGGAACAGAGAACGCAATGATTATATATGCAATGACGAGGAGGATTTTCTAGTCCAAATCTACAAGAAGCCCAAACCCAAATAAGCATCTATTGGATATATCAAGTAAGGATTCTCATGATATGGAAAGGGAAGATGAGATGTCCTGATTCATAAATTATGAATATTATAATTTTAAATAGGTAATATATTTTATTAAGATAGAAAGATATTTAAGATTAGATATTACTTTCTATTTTATATTGAGTCAAGAGTTTTATAGTGTGTTTGGTTTTAGAGTTGAGTTAAGTTGAATTTTGATTGTAATTGATTTGTAATGATTGTGACGTTGAATTATGAGAAAAAGTGTGAAAAAGTAATGAATAGTTGAAAAAAAGTAATGATTGTATTGTTGAATTGGGAAAAAAGTAATGAATAGTTGAGAGAATTTATTATTAAAAATTGAATTGAATGGTTAAAAAAATTGAAGAAAAATGAAAAAGTAATAATTGTATTGTTAATTTTTGTTGTGTAATGAGTAAAGTTAAAATTAGAGTTAAAATCTTAAAATCGAATTGGGAAATCAAACGGGGCCATTAAGTTTCCTATTTGAAACAATTTCATGTTTTATTTAAGTAAAGTAACTTAGCAAGAGTCTAGATGTCAGTTTTTTAGTTTACAATCTTCTTAGTTGTTTTAGGCTTATATATATGTTAGGTCCTCTCATTGTGAGACACAAATTTAGTACTATGTATCTCAAGAACAATTATATATCATTAATGAAGTATAGAGTTTTTCTCTTCTTCCATGGTCCTTTCGGGTGTTATTCATTGGGTTTATATGTAATCTATGCCCTTTGAGTCTAAATTCAGATTAGGCGACGCTGGATTAGTTGGTATCAGAGCAAGACTTACCTAAAACTGATAATGGCGAATGAAGCGATTCACCACCACCCTAATGTTGCAGAGCAGTTGGTAGCAGGAAATCAAGCATTGGAGCAGAAGATCAAGAGTTTGGAAGAGACTCTCAAACAAAGGTTGTTTTACTTTCATGGAGCAGAGAGTCCTGAGGCTTGATGCACTCATGAAAGGCAGAAATAGGAACGAAGAAACAGAGACTCGACGCAACGAGTTATTACTCGTAAGTCACCTTTCGTTCAACGCGTTCCTTATGGGTTCCATGTCGATGAATATTCATATGAAGATGGAGGTTATCACTGGATCAACAATTCTTATGGAAGAAGAGGACTCCCAGACATGTATGAGAGCTGGAGAATCATCATCCTAAAAGAATCCCGATTTTCAATGGAAGCACGAGTGACAAGGAGTTTCTAGAGTGGATTTATGAGGTAGACGAGTTCTTCGACAACTACATCCCAGATGATGGAACCGACTTGATCGAGTTGCTTATTGCTTGAGAGGAAGAGCTTCTATTTGGTGGGAAAAATTGCAACAAGATCGAATTCAAAATGGCAAAGATCCAAAATTTACATGGAGGCGTATGAAGAGATTACTTGTCACAACTTTACCAGTAAGAGTATACCATGGAATTCCTTCGCTTGGCCGAAAGTGTTTTACTAGTGGATAGGGAGGATCAGAAAATCAAGTATTATCTAGAAAGCCAGAATCTTGACGTACGAGAAAGGATTGGGTATAAGGAAATTTTGACTTTATCCCAAGCTTATAGCTTAGGCATTAAAGGCCAAATTGCAATTTAATGAAGATAATAGAATAGAAACTCAAAAGAATTAAGCCGATTTCGCCAAACTTCATCATGAAAGGGCAAAAATAAGTCTTGGCGAAACAACGGATATTCATCCACTGATGGAAGAGAAAATTTCACAAGACGGCGGCCTCGAAAAGGAACACAAGAGATCGAAGCCAATTGACTGCAAGGAGCAGCAGATTGAGGAAGTTTCTAAGAACAATGTTCTCAAAAGGGAAGTTCTCGAGAAGATGGACAATATCAAATCGGAAATAATGAAGACCAAGGTAGAGATATCTCAAAATCATACGAGTTGCCTATTTTGATTGTGAAAGAATTATTTTCAGAAGAGAAAATTCCAAAGATGATACCGGTATCAAAAATCCCACATGGAATTCCAAGCTACGTGATCGAAGATCCAACAATACGAACAATTCAACCTCATGTTGATTACAATACTCAAAGCATGTCAAAAGCTCAAGGTCGAGCTTTTCACATGTAAGGAGAATCACGAGGAGGATTTCCAAATCTAAAACAAGAACCAAACCCAAAGAAGCATATATTGGATATATCAAGGATTCTCGTGATATGAAAAGGGAAGATGAGATGTCTTGATCCATAAATCAGGAATATTAGAATTTTTAATATGTAATATATTTTATTTAGATAGAAAGATATTTAAGATTAGTTTCCTATTTGAAACAATTTCATGTTTTATTTAAGGAAAGTAACTTAGCAAGAGTCTATATGTCAGTTTCTTATTTTACTTAGTTGTCTTAAGCCTATATATATATATATATATTAGGTCCTCTCATTGTAAGACGCAATTCTACATCTCTATATCTCAAGAACAATTATATTTCATTGATAAAGTTGAGAGTTTTTCTCTTCTTCCATGGTCCTATTGGCTGTTCTTCGTCGGGCATAAATGTGATCTATCCCCTTTGAGTCTAAATTCAGATTTAGGCGCGAGAAACCGTGATCCATGCTGCATCATGATCTTCCAGCACAAGCTCCCTAATTCACAATGAAGCCAGTAATCAATGGAAAAAATGTATCGCGGTAAGTTTTTCCTTAGTCTGGCCCAACAGAAGGTAGCAGTCCAGAGATAGGTGAAGTCAAGTGAGTGTTCCTCAAAAGCTTTACTAAAATTTACCCTCAACATGCAGAAAAGAAATCTAAAAAAAAATAATAGATCATATCAAAAAGACAATGCAAATGTTAATCAACCTAACACAGCACAATCTGTTAACCTACCTCAGCAATAATGCGCGCACTCCGCTCGGATTGCTCATAAAACAAGTTTGAATCCCACAGAGAGAAAGTCATCCCTGAAAAAAACGAGCAATAACAATTTATAAGCACACCTGACATTGATGGAATCTAAGGAAAATGTAGCTGGACCAAATACCAAGTGCAAACCATATTAAAATGTGGTTCTGTTTCTCCCTGATGCATGCTGTTATTATTCTTTTTCTCTTCATACTTTAAGTTCTGATAACAGATCATGATCCGTTTTAGGGGCCAGGCAAACTCCTGAATTCCCAAAGCCTCTTGCGCAAAAGTTGAAGGTAAATTGCTAGAATTTTTTTTTTTTTGGGGGGTAATAATCGCTAGAATGTATCCGCCAGCATGCCAAGACAGAATATAGGAATTATAACTCTAACAATTTTCACTTTTATTTTTATTGCTGCTGATATAACCAATTAGGCAATCCCTTCAGGTTATTGCATCGCTAGAGTCCTACTGGCAGAACCGTTCATCATTCAAACTAAAACTTCCTACAACATAGTATTTCTTTGTTTCTGGCGAGTTAGATGAATTATACCAGAGAGACAAAGATTCAACGAAGATTTTGAGCCGTTGCATTTGTCAACACAGGAAGACAGTTTTTCTCCTACTTTTGCTACAGTAAGTCTTCTAGGAGGTTTCGAAAAGTCATCTGCAAGTTGCCCTACATATGTTCACTTTCTTCCTTGCAGTAAGTTCCATCCAATGAAAAACTTGGGTCGATGCAGCATAATAAGAGGTTTTCCAGTCCTCTTCTTCCTCCTCACAGTTGCACCTCTTCCAATAAAATAATCAATTGAGATATTAAACCATTGGAGTCACCATCTTCTTCCTACTCCACTTTTGACCGGAGCTCAAAGTGGAACAATTACGATAAAAGCAAATACCTAAAGCACAATCCTTTTTCCACAAATGAATGCGGGAAAAGATAATTCTACCCAGTAGGCCCCTTTTTCAATATACATAATGTTTACCTCTTCTTTGTTCTCTCCTTGTCCTCTTTTGCACTTGGCTTCTTTTTATCACTTCCCCTGTACCTGTAATCAACTGGAACAAGGCTCCTCAAGCAAACTTGCGTCTCAAATGAACTGGGCATCCCTTGAATCTGGATCCTCTCGACTTCTTTCTGCCTTATATCATACCAAAAGAGATTCTTTTTATCCTGTTGCACTAAAATTCGTCCACCGCCTTGAGAATATGCTAACGGCCACATGAATCCACTCGTCCTTGGGACATCTGATTGCGGGATGGAGAACAATTTAGCCCATGAATCCTTCAGCCCATATTCGTTCATGATCCACACATCAACACCATAATTCCTGTTGTTGGCAACCATACACAAGTAACCATCCAGATCAGACACATCGATCTCAAAACTCTTGTCCAAGACATCTGGCTGCGGAATCAACCCAAAATTTTCAGCCTCAAGATCAAAACCGACAATATAGTTAGGCGAATCGGGGACAAGTTCCGGGGTCATAACCCAGTGCAGAGCCCTGTGGACAAAAACTCCCATTTTCCGAGGATAAATCAGGGAATAAGGCAGATCTTGGATCCTCCTCCACGAATTGGACCTCATACTGTAAAGGCAGACATCGGATTCAATCGGCTGGCCGATATACTCCACTAACCTCAGCAGCTTGTAATCATCACTCTCGTGAACAAAGCCGAATCCGTACACACAGACAGATAAAAGCGAGATGCCGCAGCTCTTTCTACCTTCGATGCTAAAGTAGGGGAGAAACCTGTGTTTCTTCAGGGAAGGGTTCCATATGATGACGTCGTCCGCGGCGTTGGATAGGCAGATCAGCCCATTGCAGGAGCCCAGGAGCTTGATTTCGTCGCTGTAGCACATGAGAGGGTAGTTGATTTCCTCGAGAGCGGCGCAGGAGGAGGAGGCGTCGGCTGGTGGGGAGTCATCCCGGGAAAGGGAGTCGAGGTCGAGGGTGCGGAGGACGGACTTGTGGCGGAAGAAGAGGGTCTGATTGGAGTGGGATCGAGCGGAGCGGGCGAGCTGCTGGGAGATGAAGCGAGGGTTGTCGATGAGGAAGTGCCAGCGCTTGGAGACGCAGCGGCAGCGGAGGAGGGCGTCGACGGGGAGGCGGAGGAGGATCTCGTTGATGATCTCGAAGGGGAGATTCTCCGCCATGTTCTCTGGCGGTGGTGGTGGTGCGAGACTCCTTACCCAGGGTCTGGATTAGGGTTTCTAGGGTAAGTGGAGCAAGTTGGGCGGAGATGGGTGTGGCGGAGAAGACGAAGATGTGTCAACATAGGAGTGCTCGCCCCCACCAGAAGAATCCGATACCCCACTAACAGATACTGGGCTGAGCATAGCATCCACCAACTCCTCCTTTTATCTTCCTTCCTTCTCGATTCGGGTAACGGTAACAGAGAGAGTGAATGAAAGTACTCTGATTCTGCTGCGTTCGATGCCCTCTCGCACTTGGCAAATTTAATACCCCCCTTTATGCCCTGGAGTGAAGGTCAGGGTTACTTTCTCGGTGGAGACAAAAAGCCAACCTTCGCCGATAAGTTGACAAATAGTAGTAGGTCAGATCCAAGGTTCGATTCTCTCAGGGGTCGACATTTAGAGTTTAATGACAGGTCTCAGGCCGTACAATATACCATCCGGTGAATTAGTGAGTTGTTACGATGCCGAACACCATCGATAGTAAAAAAATAAAAAATACAAAAAGACAAAAGGCCTTGCACGTATGATACGTGACCCACAAGGGCATTATTCAACTACTTGTTTTGCTTCCCAGCCCCAACAACAAAAAATAATAAATAAATAAAGATGGTGGTTTAGTAAATTCAGTGTTTCGAATTCAAATTCCCTATATATATATATATATATATATATATATATATATATATGTATGTATGCGCTCTTTGATTTGAATTTGAAAAATATCGACTTCTCTGAATTATATTAGATTTTTTATGGTATCACACTGATAGAGTTAGTACTTGCGTTAATTATTTAATTCGTCCGATATATTCACGATTAAATATAAGAGTTTAGGTATTAAATATCAGAGATGGCAAAGCCACCACTACTGTTCACTATTTTATATTCATAAAAAAAGAAGAAAAGGAAGGGAAGGGAGGAAAATCTTTTTTACACCTTATATGAGGGAGAGGGAATGGAGGTTAAAGAATATAAAATATTTCATTAATGCAAATAAGTCCATATATAAAGATGAATTACTCATTTGACATAAAATTATTTCCATTCCCCTTTATTTCCTTTATCCAAATAAGGTTAAAATTTTCCCTTCCTCCCCTTCCATATATCCAAATTTTTTATGCGTTTGATTTTAAAATAGGATTTTAAAATCAAATTTTAATTTTAAAAGAGAGTGATATAAATGGTTATGTATGGGGCTCATCATTTGATTTTGTATGAGTTATTTTGTTTTGTTGTGAAAAAAAGAATGGTATAAATGAGGCACACATTTTGATTTTGTATGAGTTATTTTGTTTGGTTGTTGGTATAATTAAATTAAAGGGTAATTTTAAAATCACACTTTGAAACTAAACAAGCCATACCTCCCGTCCCTTTCCCGCTTTTTCCTTCCTTTCCTCTCTCTGAGTGAATTATATCCAAACAAAGCATATAAATGGTAATCTCGTACGAGTGTTACTTTATACTCATAATAATCAACCTAAAAATCCTCTTAATTCATCAAAGAAGATATAGTGCAGTGGCGCACATCCTTACTTGACAATCAAGAGGTTGCATGTTCGATATTCGGTGGGACTATCCGTGCCTCTTCATGGACGTCCTTTGTGACAAAAAAAATCCTCCTAATTTAAAATTCTCATTTACAATGGCATGAATTATAATTTATGTATTATCCAACACCATTGAATGGATATGAGTCAGGATTTTGAATTATGAGGATTTTTAGGTCACCACTTAAGAGGATTTAGCTTTTTTATTCTTAATAGTGATGGGATGAGAAAAATTTAGGGCATGTTTACTATTAGAGAACTAAGTCTCACTTTTCTTATTTACTTCTCTTCTCTTTTTCTAAATTTTTTTCTCTATTGAAAAATATAAAAGTATGTTTACTAATGTTAAAATTAAAAAAATCATAGTTCATAGTAAATCAATCACTAATTTAGTATTGGGGCTCAAATCTTATGCAAATAAATGATATTTAATAAATAAGAAAGGAAAATCATAAATTAAAAATTAGAAAATGAAAAAATTGGCTAATGAAAAATTAGAGAACTAAAAAAAAGTGCTTTTCTAATCCCCATAGAGCTTTGACTAGTAGAAAAAAAATTCATAGAAAAATCTTTTCAATTTTATATTAGTAAACATAATTTTTGTAGTTCTCTACTTTTTAGAAATTTTTCCTGAAAAATTAAAAAATCTCCAAAAATAAATATATACTTAGTCTCTCATCTGAATTTATGATCCATTATCGACATGCTTATAAAGCCCTTTATAAGGAAAAAAAAATTATAAGCCCATTTATTTATTTATGTAATTTAATGGGTAATTTCTCATATTACGTTGTAAGGTAAGATCGCTCAAGGATTCTTCATGAGAAAGATGATTGGCCTATCCGTCAAGCACTGGACGAGTTCTCTCTGCGGATTGGGAGCACTATGTGGATAATAGATCGATGCCTGAACATGATTAGTCTCAAAAATTTAGGTGAGAACGTGTATATTTTTGTGGATTTAAGTGGTTCTATCGAATAAGAAGAGTAATCTAAATTTTCAATTAACCCATCTACTAAGCATTGTCCATAGATTGATCCAGCCAAAAAAAAAAAAAAAGCTGTCCATGTAACGTATGGCTAAACAAAATCAAAAATTGAGAAATGCTACTTTGAATGTAGAGAAATCTAAATTAATTAATTAAGTGTAATAAAAAGAAGGCATTTAATAACACTCGTTCTTAACTCGAAACGAAGGAATTCTTCATTCGATTTAAACAAATGGAATCGTCAAATACTCTCCTCTCTTCTCGTCGACTCGCAAATTGGTATGTTACAGTGAAAATGCCCATAACAATCATCCCTTTCTCTATCTTTGCCAATCGTTCCAATAAAACCGTAGACCCCTAAGGCGCCGTTGATAGTGGGGGCCTATCGGACCAAAACCCCTCGGCCACTGGTGGCGGCGATCTATGCATCGTGTCAAACGTGGAAAGGGTCTCAATCGGCTGTATTTATTCGACCAATTTTCTATTTTCTACATTGGACCCATAGTCTTAAGCAATATAATAAAATAGAGAAATTTATCCAACGTTTTAGGCGACGTAGCTTGTAAGCACGATATCCATAATTCATTGTGCGTGTAAAGTTGTTCAGTTTATATTATTTTCTTTTTCCACCCGATAATTCTAGAATAGATGCGCTGGTGGTCTCTCGGTGGTCCACGGCATATTTTTACCATTATTAAAATGCCACTATATGCTATGATCGCGCCGCGCATCTACATAATAGAGTTTCTTCCTGTTCACCATTATTAAAAGTAGGAAAATAACGCCGGGCTTTGTCGCAAGTCAAAAAATTACCTCAAATAATTTGTTAAATGAAAGTGATATTAATAAATTACCTCATTACATGCTGATTTATCGATTGGGTTTAAAAACACTAGACAAAAGAAGGAATTTAGAAAAACCAGTCAACGGAGAGATGAAATGATTCCTCATTCACTTATTAGAAAAAAGAAAAGATTCTTCACTCGTAATTTAAAATTCAAAAAGAAAATTACTTATACCCTAATCTTTATATCCGACTATAACAATCGGATCATTTGATCAAACGGGTTTACCGGATTATCTAATACCTTATTCGGGTAGAATTCGTGAACAAAGAAGAAAGTGAGAAATTTTTAAGAAATCTTTTTTTCTTTTAAATGTGGAAATAAATAGTTCGACTATGATGATCAAGTCATTTGACCTAATCGGTGCACTAGATTGCGCGGTACCTTATTCGATGGAATTCGAAAACACTAAATAAAGGGGGAAATTTAAAAAAAAATATCTATACTCGCCCATAGGTCCCATAATGAGACCTGTAATTATATATTGTATAATCTAAATAGAAGTTGGGAAAGAAGTTTTAGGAAATAATAGTCCGACTATAACAACGGGATCATTTAGCCAATAGGTGGAGCGGACTATCTAGTACCTAATGAATCGACCGGATTACGTGGTACTTTATTCTCCAAATTTGATTCGACAAACACTAAGTAAAGGAAATTTAAAAAAAAAACTCATAAAAATAAAAATAAAATAAGTGGCAAGTAGGGAAAATGTCCCCACTCGCCCCAAGTCTCATAATGGGACCTGGTTTCATATCTTGTGTAAAATATAATGCTACTAGATGCGATGGTCGCGCCACGCATCTACAAAATAGAGTTTCTTCCCTTTCACATAAAATAACTTCGCGTCATCTGACTCAATTTTTCATTTTTCCTGGGTGACTAGTTGGAGCACGTGTAACCGGTCACCCATTTCTAATAATAATAATAATAAAAAAAAAAGCAATCACAATGAAGCAAAGGCAGCAAGTGATCGCATTCTTGGGTGGGCATGGGAAGGTTCGGTATGGTTTTTAGCATGTAAAGTAACAGTGCTGATTTTCTGGATAAGAATTTTATTAATCTTAATCAAAATAGAATTAGAAGAAGAAAATCATCTAAAAAACGATTCAGTTAAGCAAACTAATATTGAAAAACCTTTTTAAGAAAATCTAAATTTATGATTTCATCGGGTTTCATTTATCCACATACCGCAAACATTTTTTTAAAAAAATAGTTAAACGACATTCAGCAATAAATAGGAAGTTAAAAAAGAGTCCATCAAAAATTGGAATTAGAACCAACGTGTTTGTTCCATTTAAGTAAGATATCGTGTTCGAGTCTTGTGAATGGAGAAAATTCACGCTGGAAGAGTTTTACTTTTTAGTGGGCCAACTCGAATTTACTAGATTAATTGGGGCCCATTACATTTTCGGACACCAAGATTTACATAAAAAAAAATTGAAATTAGAAATTTTATACTCTTTACCTCACTTTTTGACCTTCTATTAAATTAAAGTTTTCAAGTTTCATATATAATATATATATATTATAAATATATACATTGGGACGAAACAGTTAACTGTGGTTCTCTAATCTTAAAAACGGTTAGCCCATTTGTTTTCAAAGTCGTGGTTTAAGATTTTAACTTTAACTTTAACTCAATACACTACACAACAAAACACACATTTCAAAAGTCAAACTGGTGGGTCCCATATATTATTAAACATACAATCCCATTATAATTAATTATCAATACCTTCCATTCATTCCAATATTACCGGTTTCCTCTTGTTTCCGCATTCCATATTGCATTTGCAATACGATTACGTAATGCAACGAGGAAAGTTTCAGCAAAACAGATTAATGCAAAACATATCAGTATTCCAATCCAAAGCAGCCGAAATCGACAAATTGACCAACAGCAACAACAAAATCCACCGCACAAATGTACACAGAAAGCAATCAAACCGAAATCGACCAAAAATCATCAGGTACTTCGACCAACAGCATGGGCGAAGAACTATCCTCAACCCGGCATAAAAATGGTGGAAAATCACAGAATGTAACTTGAAATTGGTGGAAGAAAGTACCTTTCACTTCGATATGGAAGTGGCTTCAGATGAAGACGCCTCTTATACCGTAACACCCACTGGTAGGGGCTCGACAAAATTCGACGGCTGTCCACTGATTCCACTGGCGACCGAATTCTGCAGGGGGGACTATGCGACTTCACGCGTTCGTACATGATAGGGATCGTGCGGTAGAACCGACAGATTCGCGAATTAAAGCTTAAAGGATGTAGATCAGAGAAGGAAGAAAGTGGGGGAGGCGGCGATGTGTCTCAAGATCAGAAGAACATTGGATAGGGGCCTCTCACTGAGGCTATTAAGTCAAACTAAGAACTATTCTGCACGGCTTGGGGTGTGGTGGGGGGCAAGGGGAGAGACAGGTTTGTGGACCCCACAAACAGGCAAATTTATTTTTGTTTTCTTCTACAATCAAAATCACAATCACCAATTCTTAACTTTAACTCCGAAAACAAACGCATGGTAATCGTTCCGTAACCGATTTTCACTTTGAAATCTCGAACTGAATATTTCTCGTAGCCGATTAATTCGGTCATTTTCGTTTCAGAACGGAACAGTTTGCAGGACGGTTCAGTTATCAGGATATTTTCCACAGCCCTACCGCCTTCCTCATCCCACTAGTGAGGTCACTGGTCACCCACCGACAATCTCGGCCGGTGGAGTGGAGGGCATGTGCGACAGTCTCGGCCGGTAGAGTGGAGGGCATGTGCAAGAGTCTCGTCCCTCAGGGTTCTCTGATCTCTCTTGACTTTTTTTCTAAAAAAAAAAGAATTGAAAATTTTAGTTTTGAAAACATATATGTTCCCTTCAACAAATCTACAAAGAATCTACAAAAAATCGTGTACGACTAAAAGTTTCGAGCTTCCTCACGGAGAGTCGGAATTCCAATTCTATTCTCAAGCTGGCTCCCTCAACATAAAATAATGCAAATAGAAAAAGGAAAAAAATAAAATTCTCTTTATTTTTTGGAAAAAATTAGAGATTAATATTTAGCTTCATGATATATATCATGTACAATAAAAGTAAGAGCTGACAAAGATAAAACTATACATTCTTCCGTTTTACATGTGCTCCACCTGTCAAGCTGCATCTCATATATATATATATATATAGGCCCGGAGGATTTAATTTTCTACACTACTATGGCCTCACGGAGAAGAGACCTGAGGAGAAACGTTAGAAGTTTCAGTAAGTCTTTTGTTTGATTAGTAACATAAAATTAGTCATTGTAGGCTGCTCAATACAACCTGCCAAGAGTATAATAATCTATATATATATATATAAGTATTTTATTATTATTATTATTATTATTTTATTTTATTTTTTTGCGTGAATGCAAGGGCAATGTTTCAGTTGAACGGAAGGCAGAGGGTTGCATGGGGAGGACTTTCCAGTTATCTTCGCTTAGATAGCACGAAAACTATGGCTATTTCATTCATCTCATTTGAATTATTTATTTTCGAAAGATTTTACGGATAAAGAAAGCAAAATTTTGTTCAAACAACAAACAAAAAGAAGACCAAGGTCGAGGTTGAGGTGAAAAGAAGCCATGAAGACAGAATTATCAACACGGATTCATGCAGAGATTGAAACAAAAAAGAAAAAACGAAGCAGGGGTTGAGATTGAGAGAGACTTAAGTACATCTGTTATTCTGTTTTTTCATTCACAACACTGCTTTATAAGAAATCTTTGGCTGGTTAGCCGACATCATTGTTGTTGTATTTTGATGTGGTTACAGAGAAGGTTGAAGCTACGTCTCCAACCTTTTTTGTCAGCTAACTAAGTCATGTAAGTATAAGAGATGCAACTCACTGTGTTATTCAATTGTTCTCTTTTGGCTTCACAGCTCAAGCCCAGTTCCCACAGAAGCTGATAGAGAGGAAGACAGCAGAAAGGGGCTCAGAAAGAGGTAAAATTATCAGTTTATTAAATTTTACTATTTCATGCTGCCTTGAAAAAATTTGGTAGTTTAAGTTACCTGATCGTTGCTTGCTTTTGTAGTTTTTCCAGGGAACGTTGAAGCTGCATCAACAGAAGCATCTAACTCAGTATATACTATGTGAATGGCACTCACTGTTTGATTTTTGTGTTGCCTTATACAGGACCATTGTTCTGAAATATATGCACTTCGACCATCAAGTATTTCAATTCAGGTGCTCTACTGTAATTTATAGATTTCAAGAAAAATTTAATCAGTACTATCATCAACTCTGAATTAACTGCAGAAACACACGCAAAAAGAAAAGTGTCATAGAGAATGCGCGCACTAAGTATTATTAATAAACTTTCACCATTACAAGAAAAAAAAAATGAAGAGTCCCAACAGAGAATTCAAGCACCTATTATTATTGAATTCTGACAAATTACATGGACTACGAAAACAAGGGTTTCAGATAATGCAAATTCCAAGGCCAGTAAAAGATTAAGAACTTCACTATGCTTTTCGATTGAAAGAGTGTTTGGACTTTCACCATCACAGCTATTGTATTTAGCAAGCCATCTACACAAATAAACAATATGGAGTAACTATCATGCATTTCAGTACACCATCTTACATAAATAAAACAATTAGCAGCAAGTATCAAGATCTGATAACATTATAAAGACTACCCAAGATGCATAATGAGAACTGTAGGGCACCACAAAGCCTCAGTCGAACGGGAAAGGTAGCATCTCCCTCGAAACCCTTGTCAGTAAAGGAAGCTGCGGAAACCCCACCGACATATTTTCCTCCCATCTCCAGCCGATTAGCGACAACGGAGAAGGAACCAAGTCGTGGGTCTGCATCACAGTTTCATATAGGCTTTTTCATGAGAGATTCACGGAGGTAGACAACCTCTGTGACCAAAGGAGAGGGTTCCTGGCTCTACCATAGTACAGGGCCCCATCTCCATGACTCTGCCTACCTCTTCCTCTTCTTTAAGATCGGCTCCTACTCAGCTTCGCAACCCCATCTCCACTCGAAGAGGTATTCTTCCCCTCCCCTCTCTCTCTATTTGATGAATAGTTTGCCGGTGAGGGCCTGTTGGTTGCGTTTGGACAGTGTGCTGCTGCTTTTCAGTGTTTTAATGCATATCAGCCCATATGCTTCTCAGTGTTTGGACAGTGTGCTTGTTGTTGGTTGCGTTTGTCGGTGAATTGTGACCTGCAGATTAGCCCATATGATTCTCGGGGCGTTTGATTTCAGAGTTAAAGTAATTTTGATTTTGATTTTGATTGTGGAAAAAGACAAATGAGATTGTATTATAAATTTGATTTGGGAAACATGTATTTTTGTTTTGTAGTGAGTAGAGTTAAAATCAAAATCACGATTCTAAAATCAAACTTAAATTTCAAACGGGGCATGAGTGTTTTTAACGCTGCTTTGTAATCATTGCTTCTGCCTTGTTATGCAAAATATTCAAAAGTGTGTTGTTGATTCTTCCTCTTATGTGTATATTGTTGCGGTTAATTTGAAAATTGGCCGATGTATGCGCTGAAAGCTATTCACTTTTACTGGTGAAAGCTGTTCTGTTTTGCTGCAAGTTGTTTGTGTATTGTTACTCATGTTCTTTGGCTGCTTATGTGTGGAAGTTCTACTCGAACAAGTGCATCCAAGATGACTCCTAAAGGTGAGAATATCCTCTGGACTGATCAGATGGAGTTCGCTTTTATTCATATCATGCTTGAGAAGTTGAAAAGTACCCACACGACATCGTGGAAGCAAAGGGATTGGGAAGAGATGAATCTGGAGATGGAAAGGCAATTTCCCGATGTCTAACTAGGCTTCCAAAAGCTCCAGCAGAAGATAACGAGACTTAAAACCATGTACAAGCAGTTCACTGAAGTGCTTCATCAAACTGGAGTCGGTTGGGATGAAGACACCAACACTATCATGGTGAGTCCCTATGTGTGGGATAAATTTATCAAGGTACGAAACTTAATTTTAATACATATTTGTTTCTCCTCTGTTTATTCCATCTATTTGCTACCTTTGTATTTAGTGAAATAGCTCGTTCAATGATCTTTTTTGCAACGTGCAGAAGAACAAGGACTTCAAGACATTCCAAACCAACGGCTGCAAAAACTACAAACTGTTGAATGAGTTTTTCAGTTCATCAACTGCTATCGGTGCTCTGCGCATCTCCTCAACCAATCCACTGAGGACTTTTGACGAGAATCGACAAGTGCTGGAGGAATTCTTATCAACATCCAAACAACAATAGAAACAACTCGTCAACCTCGACGAAGGCTTCAACGAGAGTGATGACCCAATCCATGTGGTTGAAGAGCCGATTATATCTGAGTCCCGATGTCGAGTGCGTAAAAGGCATTCCTC
This sequence comes from Punica granatum, assembly GCF_007655135.1. Classification (NCBI taxonomy): domain Eukaryota; kingdom Viridiplantae; phylum Streptophyta; class Magnoliopsida; order Myrtales; family Lythraceae; genus Punica; species Punica granatum. The sequence goes on along the minus strand of NC_045130.1, from coordinate 26,686,530 downwards.
GACAAGGTCACAACTGCAAAAGTGCATGGACTTGCTCAAGGCCAGTTTCAAACCCAATCCTAAGACCACCCCACCTGAGTCCAAGATAAGCTTGGTTTCCAGCCCGGAAAAAGCCAGAGAAAAATAGCATTGAGGAAGCAATGGCGGAGTTGAATCAACTGAAACCGACAATCCCGATTGACGAGTATATGGCAGGGAGCTTAGCTACCATTGATGACAGAGTTAGGAGGGTGTTCATGTGCTACCAAGAAGACGAAAAAATAGAATGGCTTCATCGTCGTACTCGCTCTTGAATGAGCTCGAGATCCCTCTTTATGTTCATTGATACTGTTGCGATAATCTCATTTCTTTCTCTTAATTATGACATTTATTGAACTGATATGTTTGTTATATGTGTTTGGATATTTCAACTTGAATAAGTTATGTTTATTATGTGTGCTTGGAAAATTTATGTTGTATGTTTATGAACTGTTTTGTTTTACCATTAACAATATGTTCATAAACTTCCTTCGACTGTTATAAACACGTATTCGAAAGACAGAATGCCAAGAAATAGCACTTCTTCGCAATATGAAGATAGCTCTAGTGACGAAGAGATGACTATTAGGCAACGGTGGCTCTTCCTTTTGACAATGCAAGTTGCAGCGGCCGAAAAACATGTTAAACGGAACATCCCGTGTAGAAATTCCCGACTCCAAAGAAGATAGTACACGCTTAAAATTTTGAAAAATAACGTAAGATGCTTTGAGAATTTCAAAATGGAACCGTACGTAGTTACCAACCTCTATGACACACTTCGAAGGCATTGTGGCATCAATGATAGCAGGAGTGGTATCACCGTTGAAAAGATGCTCAAAATGTTCTTATTGATTATTTCTCATAGTACTCAATATGCAGTAGTGGCGGAACGATACCAACATTCTAAGGAGACGGTGTCGCGGTCTTTCAAAAAAATCCTCCGAGGAATTCATGCCTTAGCACCGTCTATATAAAGACAAAAGAACGTTGTTGTGCAAGATTGAAAATTATCAAAAGTGACATTTCTTTAAAGTACTTTCAGAAAAATCAATAATATTACATTTCATTTCGTAATATTATATTAATTACATAATTTTGCATTGCACCTATAGGATTACATCGAAGCTATCGACAAAACCCATATGGATGCATGTGTCCCTAAGGAAAAAAAAGTAGCTTGTCGCGATCGGAATACAGAAATAACACAAAATGCACTTGCTGCTTGTTCTCACGATATGATATTTACACATGTCAAGACGAGTTGGGAGGGTTCGGCACATAACTCCATAATTTTTTCCGAACCTGCTACATTGGAATTATTCGATCCTCCTCATGGTGGTGATTGTTTGCTGACCAATTTTTTTATATCCCAACAAGTTTCTACTGTAATGTATTTAATTGTAATTATTTCTTTTTTTTGTAATAATATTATGTTGTCAATGTAGGATTTCCCAATATTTCCGAATATTTGGCACCATACAAGGAGGAGCGGTATCACTGAAGTGATTTTGGTGAGAACAATCCTCCGATAACAAAGAGGAAGCTGACAATCATTTGTTAGTAATGTTATTGAATGGTGTTTTGGGATATTGAAGTGGAAATTCGCAATAATGAAATTGATGCCAAATTTCAAACCACATAGGCAATGACAAATTGCCCTTACTTGTTTTATATTGTATAATTTTATTCGGCGTAATCATTACTAGGACAAGTTATCTGAGAAATACGGCGATACTTGCACATATTACGATGAATTTTGAAATCCACTTCAACAACCAGGAATACGAATCGAAGTTGACATGAGCAGCAATGAAATGAATGCCATATGCGATCTTATCACAAATCGATTATAGAGCGCACAGACAAGATGTCGATGACCTACACTTTCTGTTTGTATTTAAAATACGTATCATTATTTTTTATTTGGAATATTATTTTCAAATTTGTTTTAAAGAACATGCAGCTAATGTACGCGTCTATTCTTCTAAGTATCATATTGAAAAACTTCTTTTATTTTGAACAAATGTGCTAAAATAATCGAACGAGTGCACGAATAACCCAAATGAATGAAATGTATCCGCCGCTAAAAGGAAAGAAGAAATTTGGATGGGAATGCAGTGGCATCCAAAAGTAGAGAAGGTAGGGCCCACTAGTTTGACTAATCAAAGGTGAATAGATAAAGTAGAGAATGTAAGGGCCACTAGAATTAGAATGGAATTTAATTTTGGAATAAAATCCTAAACTCAAAAAAGCCTAAACCATTGTTATCAGAATCAGATCGGATCGACCGGTTCGACTGGTCGGATTGAAAATCAGATCTATCATCGGTCCGGTTCTCTTAAAAATCGAAAATGCACAAAAAATTCGATAAACCCAAAAAACCGGTTGGTTTTTCTATAAATCCATTCGAACCGGGCGGTTGGATGGGTTCTAGATTTTTAAGGGAAACTCGACCCGAATATCTTGACCCAATTCAGAATCAGACTAATTGGATCTGGAAGGAAACCCTAGTTCAGTCTTCTCTTCACCTTCGACTTCCAATTCCAGCTCGGTGACTCACTCTTCATCTTCAAGCTCCTCTTCATTGGATTCCTCTTCATCTTCGAGCTCAATCACCGGCTCCTCTTCATCGGCAATCACCGAATTCCTCTTCATCTTCATTCTTCTCTGTTCAGTGACTTCAGTCGGCTCTTCTCCTTCGAGCTTGAGCACAGTTGATTCCTCTTCTCCTTCGAGAGGCGGAGTCCAAACTAGTTTCCTTTATCTCACTCATTGTTCTTAAATCAACCGGTAACCATCCTCCCCTTTGTCCTCGATTTCCGACACGTCGTCTGCTGACTTTGTTCTGTTTGTGGTCTTGAGCTCGTTCCCTTGGTCGCTTCTAATCTTGAGTTATTCTGTTGAATCGGTGCAATTGCTCTGTTCATTTTCTAGCAGCAAGTCGACAGCTTTTGATCAAAGTTAATGTATATCTCTGTGGTTCATAATGCAAATCGATGTACATCTCTATTCGTAATGCAAATGTATATCTCTGTTCGTTTTCTAGCAGAAGGCCCACAGTGTTGTTGTTCATTCTCTGGATTATTTCAAGGAACAATGCTGTTACTTGTTCATCCTCCATCTATGGATTATTTCTCTACTGGTTCCATGAAGCTAACTACCCTTTCCGTGCTACCGATGTTGAAACCAGTTTGGGACTTCACTTTCATTTCAGCTACAGTTTACTTTACTGCCCTGTTTTTAATTATCATCTGATGTATATTACCATTTTTTTTGTATTTTATAATTAAACGTGCAGTCCGACCCATCAAACCCCCGATTGAACCCATAAACCCATGAACCCATGCCTCGACCGGTTCGATTTCCGGTCCGGTTCTGATAACAATGGCCTAAACATTCCCTTCCTAATATAATAGTGAAAGGCATTTTATTACAAATGCATTCACATCTGATCTAGCAGAAATAAAATTTTATATCATATTTTTTCTCAACAATTCAAAAAAGTAAACATCAATGCTTTTATTTTCTCTATATAATCAACTCTCAGGATAACATGAAAACACGAAGAAACAATCGAAGGAGTACATTATTATATCTTTAAATTAAATATTAATCAACAGAATTTCAATTTATGTATGTCACGGGTCTATACTAGTCTCACATAGGCACAAAGACTTTCGAGCAAGGAAATAGGAAAGATTGCATTATTTAATCTGTCTATATATGATATTCCTGTATACAAATATTTTACCATTAAAAGGAAAAGGAAAAATAATAAAAGCAGTATAAAGAAAAACAAACCTCAAAGTCGAAAAATACTTCTCATCGTTGACTTAATTTCTCTGGAGAGCTCACAGATTTCTTAATGCAGTCTACAATACCTTCACAATCTGCCTCAGGAAGAATGCACTCAGACTCATCTTCAGCAACACAAGAATGGGGAGATCGAAGATTCCCGCGAGTCTGACAGGCTCTCATTGTCTTACAGTGCTCAGCTTCATCGTCTCTTATGTTCACAAACACATCGTATAAATTCTCTGCAAAATGTTCAAGAAGCAAACTTTCAATGACATTGTCACAGTATTTACACCGAGTTGACGCTGGCCTAATGTTTCAGACATTGTTGGAAGTGGACGTGGGGGCTCAATATGAGCCAGTAAAGATCCCCCCAGTTGAAGGTCAGAACAGCTTTTTTATGCAATGCCCAGTATGAAGTGATTTTTTAATTAATGACTTAGAAGAGCTAAGATCATGTCATCAATCGACAAGCATTAGTTATAGAGAACAGTCACGTAGCCTAGTATTCCTCACAAATCCTACAGCAGACACAGTGCAGTTCATAGAGAATTTCAGAGGATTCCAAACTTGACAAGCAAAGGGACCTAACCGGATAAATTGGGAGTGACACTGCGAAAAATTAGATGAAGAGGAGTGGCAATCTTTTACTGAATATAAGGATGGAACAGTTCGAGAAGAATCCAATTGAACTTTGGTACTCACCTATTTTTGGTCTTCGAGACTCAGGAGGTCTGGAGGTTTGAAATTCATCTGAAAACACAAACTAACACAATGTTAAGCTAGTTCATGCTAAACAGATAGATAATCAAATTCAGGGGGAAAAAAGTTAAAACAATATAGAATTTACCAAATAAGTACAAGTCATCTCCAGTGTAGTATTTCACAGCAACTTCAGGTGCAGGTAACCTTTTCAATTCATCTGCAGAAGAGCAGGACAATACGAGGTAAGAGGGGCACCCACTAGGTGAAGCTTAATGCCATAGTGGAATTTTAAACTGCATCCTGACAGACTCCATTGAACCTGAAAAACATGTGTAAAGTTTTACCTCCTTGGTCTTTGATAAACTTGTCATAAGTTGAATAAGCATGGCTCTCTACGCACTCTGAAAAATGATCTGCAGTACCAACAACGCCAAAAACATAACCAATCAAATTTGATTAACATCCAGACGAAAGCAATCTGCAATAAAATTTTGGAAATGTTATCAAAACCTTACATGCCATTCGTGGGCTTATGGTGTACATGAAGACAGTCATAAAGTAATAAAAGATTGCAATGTGTTGGGCGAGAAAACGATCAAACCACCAATCATTTCCCCCTAGTTCCTGCAGTGTACAAATTTCTCGATTGTCACAATCTTTATCATCATCATATATGCAACTAATCATGGGATTTAAAAGCACGAAAGGCTTAAAGCCACGAAATTGATATGCAAGGATCATTACTTACTTCCATGATGAGCAAATGGTGCATTTCGTTCCAGCTCTCTGCAAAATGCACTTTCAGATAGTCTGCCCTTCTCCACCAACCGAAGCTCTCATACATATGTAAAACCGACATAAAAGCTGCAATAAGGAACGAAATAAAGCTCCAATTAACCATCTATGCGAAAAACTCATAGTAGCTCGGCCAGTGTACCTTATGATGCACATGAAAATTGACAAAAGCAGAGAATGAGAATAAAGATGGCTTGATAGCACTTCATCCATGTGACCAACAATTTGTGATGGTCTACAATGACAGAAGGTACACATATAGACAATAGAAAGACCCAAAATATTCTCTACAGCTGAGCAAACAAATTAAGATAAGTAAGGAAAACTTCAGAACTTACCGAAATAAGGAACACGTGCAATGGTCTCGAGAACGAAGAACCTTGCGTAATGACGATCATGGTACAAACTATCAAGTATCTTAATCACAGTGTCCTAGAAAGAGAAAGAATGAATTCATCAGAGATAAATAATGGCACTCCTAGCAGATAAAGAACAGATAAAGAACAAAATAAAGAGATCATATGCTGGCTTTCTAGATAGCAAACTTCTCTTGTTCTCAAGGTACCGGGTATTTAAGTCGTGCTGTATGATAAAAAAAAGGAAATATCCACTCGTGATTTCCAATTGAATGATCATTGCATAGTTTGTAGTTCTTGTTCGGGTAAAAATGGACATCCAATACATTATTGAACACTAATGCAGAACGAGACATGGCACTCTAATATCGGGAAACTGCTAAAAAGAAAAAGCTCACTGACATATTTGCACATCGTTAAGGATTGACTGACAAAATTACAGTAAAGATAACACCGGATGTAACTACTGCTTAACAAACAGATTTGAAGAGGCTAGCAAGGTAAACACAGACATCTTATTGAGTGCTCACAAAGATTAGAGATAATTATATACCGTAAGAAAGACATTGATGGACTGTTCAAGTTTGATAGTCCAACTCTCCATGGCACTGGTAGAAGAACTAGGAGAATCTCCGTTGCTGTCACCCCTACCGTCCTTATCGGGGACAAAGCTCTTAGATTGAAAAGAATCCTCGACTGCCACCTTCATCTCATTGTCCTCTAAAAGTGTCCCTCTAACTGGAGACCATTTTCTGCTGCATCATTATCATTAACAAAGAGAAAAGATTTGAGCTTTCAAATAGACGCTCTTTAGTATTTTCTTCTCAAAGCTAAATCAGAAATCGAACTTAAATACACACTAACCAAATCAACACAGAATCATTGAAACATGCAGCTCAGTATAACTTCAAATTGATTGATGATCAATAGTAATAGAAAGAAGATATAGATTCTTATAGACCTGAGAAATCAAATATCTCCCTCATCCTCATAAAACTGCAGAATAGTGGATATGATCATCACAACCTTAACCATCTGCTAGTATTACAAGTAATGCGAGATCCCAGATTAATTGTAGAATCAAAAGTAGCAACAGACATTTCATCTGCAGTCTCGTATCAGTTTGATTCTAAGCATTCTACTCCGAATCATCATCTCGCTCAACTCCAAGAATTCAACTCTGACTCCACCGGCCCCCAAAAAAAAGTTCTTTAAAAATAATAATAATAATAATAAACAGACACTATAGTAAGCGTAGCAGCATTCCTACATCCGCAAACAAATAAGTGATCATTGAAAATCAACGACCATTGTATCTAATTTTTCCTTCACCCATCCCCACATACAGAAAGTCGCGAAAAGCTCGACGTTCAGTTGGATTCAGCGATTGAGAATCGAATCAATTTCAAGAAATAGTGGGCACGGAGAGGGAAATACCTAAGATGATGACCATGTAAAGAGAGCGTATTGTGGCGAAAAGGGCCTCTCGAGCCGAAAGGACCAAAAGGGCTCCTAATGGTCGCCGCCGGGGAGGATGAAGATGATGTTGCGATAACAGCAGCAGAAGAGAGGGCCGCCGCCATTTCTGCCTCTTCTGAAGCTTCCCCGGCAGAGTATCGAGGGGGGAGAGCTCTGCAACGGAAACGGACGATGTGGAGCGCAAGAGATGCCCCGGAGTAAACGATGATTTTGGGGTTTAAGAGTCAGAGAGGGAATCGGAAGGACCCGAGAAGAGGAAGAGGAGTGCCATCGGAAATGTAACTGAGTTGAGAAATGAGAATTTGTCGTTTTCGGGTTGGGAACAGAAGGCGGTGGTTACGAACGTGGGCGGATATTCGGACATTCATTTGCCGTTTTGCCCATTGGTTCGAGCAAGTCCAACCGGGGGGAGTGCCTACGTGGACGGCCCCCACCCCGGCACTAACCCGCGTTTGGAAGGGGCATTTGCCCCCGGACGAGTGCCCAGCCAATTAGAGCAGGCAGCGTGGCCTGCTTCCGGGCACAAACGACCTGCTCTGATTTTTATGTTTTTTAAACGTTGCTATTTTTTATTTACTAATTAATTTAATTAATTTACTACTTAATTTATTTAATTAATGTATTTAATTAAATAAAATTTTAGCTATTGGTGGCGATTGTATTCAATTAATTTTTTATTACTGTAAATGTTATTAATTAAATTGTATTATTATGTTAATCAAATTATTTTAGTTTTTATTATTAAAATAAATTATTTATATTACATAAACTTATATTTATTCATTCACTTAATTTAAAAGGTCTGTGAGCCTCTATGGACAACCAAAGTGAATGCCTTCTAATTTTTAGAATGAGTATCTCCATAGTTAGATGCCTTACTTTTTTTGACATGGAGTTGATGTGGCACCAAATCGGGCCCTTTTGGCACCCAAATGAGTGCCTACCATTGAACTTGCTCTTGGACCAAAGCTCTGTCAAAGAAATTAATCACGTGATTTATACTTTCTTAATGATCAATTTCACAAAATACTCTTATAGTTTCAAAGAAAGACAAAAATACTCATTCCTTTCGGATAAAATAACTAAAATTTTCCAGAAGATTGAAAAAAAAAAAAGAGATCGATCCCTTGTAAGAGCTCATCGACCAACCACTGCCCCCAGGGGAGGGTGCTTGAGGTGTCAGATATCTTTGGCAAGCCCAATAGGGGGGTTGTGGCCGGTGGGATTGCAATTCTGGTCTGAAGGCACTCTCGTCGGCGATTGCTTTCTTACACCTCCAACAACCTCCCTTGGGGGATAGTGGCCGGGCGAGGTTGCCACCATTAGAGATCTGCCCGCTTAGGGCTTTTTTATTTTTATTTTCTTTTTAAGTGCCAATTTTTTTATTTTTGAAAATGAAAAAAAAAACATTAGATGGAGTGTCACACCGGCGTGGGTCAGACGAGGCTCCCAATCAGCTGGTTCATCGGCAAAAATAGGAGTAGTATGTGTCCTATTTTAAAAAGGGAGTGTGTCATTGTCATTCTCCAAAACTATACGGAGAGCGTGGAATTTACTATTTTCTTTAATAAACCAAATATTTTAGTTTTGAAATATAAAATCACGTGATCCCATTTTTCCCAAATTATGCCAATTCATCAATTTTACAATGAATATTTGACGGATTCCTCCCTCAAAAATTGGGAAAATTCTTCTAGCAATAGTTTTAGAAATGACAATAGTGCAGATCAGAGTAGGTATCTAAATCGCCATACTTGACCTGTGCTCTGGGCTTGTAGTCCTGCCCTGACCAGTGCCCAATGGAGAACCCAAAAAAACACGCATCAAAACAAACACTCATAGCAAAGGGCAAAATCTAGGTAAAAATAACCATCGTTTAGTTTGCATTTGGTTTTCGAGTTGGATAAGTGATCCAACTCAATCTGATTTTGTGCAATAATTATAAGTATTGAAAAATATATTGATATATGAGAATATATATATATATATATATGTATGTATGTATAGATGTGAAAGTAGATTGGAAATTTATTTTTAAAAAATTAATTTTGAAAATGGTTAGGAAAAAGTATGAGTGATGAAATATTATTAAATGGAAAAAAAAGATAAAATAGTAATTATTATATTATTGAATTTGGGAAAGAATTGAGTTGGGTAGAGTTAAATTATTATCCGAGAAACAAACAAATATATATAGCAATTTAAGAGTTATAATAATACTAAAATTAATTCTACAAATACAAATTAGTTTGTAAATATGTTACATATATTTATATTGTATGAATATACAGGGCGGGACAACGCTGGGCAGATCTTACACAAGATCCAGACCCAAGCTGAGCTTGGCACGGGTCGGGTCTGACATGGCCCAATTCAGCAATTTTGACCACCAATTAAAGAAGGATAATTTTCTGAAAAAAAGTAAGGGCCTAAACCATGGAAAATTCCTTGTCATTACTTATACTAGACAGCCATAACTAGATGCAGCATCCACAATACACGCGATAAGCATATAGGTATTCCATGTAAAACTTTTTAGAGAGAGATCCTATTTTTTTGTTGAAATCAAAATAAGATGACATGCGACCATTATGGTCATATCATGTTAGACATTTATGTTGTAATTCGGGTTTCGATTCAGAGAATATTTGTTAAGAATTTAGATTTAAGTTTCAACTTTTAATTGCGATTTGGTAAATACAGATAATTCACAAGTTTATTTGATTTTTTGTATTTTAGAAGAATTAGTCCTTTACACCCATGACTTCAATCTAACGGTGGCAGCACTTTTTTTTTAAAAAAATGTTTTTATTCTTTCCTTGCGATATATTTTATTTTTGAGTATTGAAGTCAGCGATTTTTGTACATGCATTGATAATGCAATGTGTTTCCACTTGAAAAGAAAACAATAGCAGAGTGCTTCTTATATATATAAGAGAAAGAAACCCGTTTCATTTATCAACGTGAAACATAGTGCTGAGGTTGCCGGATTGATAAAACCAAGAAATTGTGGAGTTTGATCTGTAGTTGCAAACCAAACCTAATGGTTATTAGGTTTGGCTATTAGTCTCGCATATTGCCTTGCGGAAATAACTAACAAATGGTAATCCTTCACGTAAAACTAAGCCTCCATTCTTACTTTCCAAAAAATATAGTTTGGCTGTCTCAACATAATCCTTCTAATTAAATTAATTTCAACTATTCAATATAAAAGGATGACCCAAGCAACCACTAATTTGTTGTGCAAGATGGTGACAACTTAATTAATACAATCATCTTAGTGGACATCCGTGTCCCTTTATTAGATATGAAGATTTCTATTTAATTATACTAGACTTATAGACATCACTTATAATCGAAAAAAAAATTAACACAACCATCCTATCCCCTTCTAGTTGAACCTTATAGACCCATAGATCTAACTGCAGCAGTAAAAATGACCAAATTAAAGAACATCAACTTAAGTGAAAATCTTCTCACTGTGAGAAGTAAAACCACGGCACGCGAAGGCACACACAAATCTTCAACAATCAACCAATAAAAAATTCTTCTCTGGCAAACAGCACGAAGCATATACCAACTACCCAATTAATCATGAAAAAAATATATTTCTCGGTAATCACAACTAAACAACAAATATTAAAATTAAATATATATATATATATATATCGTAGGACAACATTTTTGCTTGTATCAATTTTATCACAACCTTTTAAATTTACACGATATAGTACAACGTTTAGTGTGTAGTGTTAATTATAACCTAACGTTAAATTTTGGGAAAATGTCAAATTTGGTCCTCAACCTTTAGCTCTTTTTCTATTTTAGTCCTAAACTTTTTTTTTGGCTGGATTCATCCTCAATCTTTTCCGAGCGGTATGAGTTCAGTCCTTCCGTCCAAAATTCCGTCCATTTTCCTTGACATGTATATTAGTCAAATGAGAGTGCACCACGTGCACGACAGATCATTGCTACTCTAAACCGGTCGTTATAGAGCAAATCCAATTCTTTTTTTTAATTAGACTCGTAAATCGAACTAAGATATTTTCAGTTCTTTTAGGATTTCAGCCATCTGTCGGTGCGTGAGACGATGAAAGAGAAGCGATAGCTAGAATCCTAAGAGAATCGAAAATATATTAGTCTGGTTTACGGATCTAATTAAAAAAATCGGATTTGCTCTATAACAACCGGTTTAGAATAGCAATGATATGCCGCACACGTGGCACACTCTCATTTGACGAATATACATGTCAGGGAAAATGGACGGAATTTTGGATGGAAGGATTGAACTCATATGGCGCAAAAAAGATTGATGATGAAATCCAGCCAAAGAAAAAGTTTAGGACTAAGATAGAAAAAGAGCTAAAGGTTGAGAACCAAATTTGACCTTTTCCTTTAAATTTTCCTTGAAAATTAAACGGAAGGTTGATGTGCGGAACATGTGAATAAATAGTAGGTTCAGACTCTTGCCACATGCGGAATAACTCATATTCTGACCCGTCCGATGTCCTTTTACCCACCTACCATCAATACTCAAATCTCATTCTCGCCTCTTCACATACGAAATTATTCGTTCTGAAAAACAATCACACCATTAATAGAATGAAAAAATACTGAACTTATTACAGTTCATATAATGAACAATTGACGAAAAATTATTAGAAAAAAGAAAAACTCATACCTATCAGATGAAATACAGATCTTAGTTTGTTTTCTTCTATGGGAACAAATGAGGGAGAAGTGTGAGAGAGAGATTGGCAAGTTCATGGGGGAGAGGGGGGAGAAAAGGCAAAACACTGAATTGAAAAGAAATTTGGGGCTGCAGTGATACGAGAGATGTGTGAAGAGACGGGAATGAGATTCATGTATTGATGTTGAGGGAGTCGGGTGGGTAGAAAGGCACCATGCATGTCGGAATATGGATAATTTCACATGTGGCAAGAATCTAGGCCAACTATTCATCCACGAATATACCACATCAGTCTTCCATTTAATTTTTATTTAAAAATTGGTGTCATTTATGCCAGAATTAATACTACTCCCTAAACAATATGCTATATAGTGTAATTTTTAAAAAGTTGTGATAAAATTGACACGAAAGCAAAATGTTGTGATATGATTGACACTAGACGCTAAATGATGTAGTATATAGTGTAATTTTTAAATATAAAATTAACATAAAGTAAAAGATTATGTTTTCTAATTAAAATTTGATTTGAAAGGTGTCACGAAAACAGGAGAAACATCAAACATGGAGTCAAACGAGTGTCTCAAGGCCACAAGATTCCGATACCAATCACTATCATTTTGAATGAAGAATAGTAATTCGAGAAATTCTCCTCAAATTTTGATCTCAATTCAAGGGCCAGAAGATCATGTTTCCTAAAACTATGGCAGGCATATTCAAAATGAAACAATCTCTTCTTATCTTCTTTGTTCTTTGCCGATGTCTTCTCTGGCTTAGCCAATGAGAAATTGCTGCAAATATATCTCCCTTAAACCGTAATTTTGGTATCCTAACTCCTTTATATCATGTGTGCTGTCAGAGAGATCCATGGGCTTGAAACTCAATATCAACCACATCGGTTTAACTTCACATGAAGTTCAGGCTATTCTCCCAATAAGAGAAACCGTCAGTATGAGCATATGAGATAAGTTTTATCTTAATTGTACTGCGAGCATATGAGGCCATAATAGTAATCACAGAATAAATGCACCGGAAAAAAAATGTAATCACAGAATAAATATTTTTTTCATAAACTTTGTAAGAGAGGAAAAGTATAAAAGGGGAACTAAAAATTCCACTAACCAAAAATCTAATTCAAAAAGTATTGACTAAATCGGAAATTATTATCCGACATTAGAATCCCCCTTCTCTGGCCATGACGTAAATTCTCGGTGGACTTCCATAATGTAAATCCAGTAGGTTTGTCTTTACTTGTGGGATGGCAATACGTGTATTGCGGCCTTTAATTATTAGGGATGTTCATGAGTTTTTATAGCGAGTTTTGACCACCCCCAAACTTTAATGGCTGATAAAAGTGTCTTTTCTATTGGATCATGGAAATGATTCAAAGATTTTCCATCAAAACCCTATAGGTTTTGGAAAGGGTCTAGCATTTGACATCAAAATCCGTCCCAAACTCCTTAAATTTGAAATTATTAGAATACCCTCATTTATTTGTTAATTTTACAAAATAATCCTTCAATTAAAGATTCACACATCAGTCATCACCATGATCATTGCTTCATCTATTCGCTCCACCTCTCTCTCTCTGTTCCCTTTGCGTCCTTTGTCCTCTCCACAGTCACGCGTCACCCTCACCGTTACCCTTCTATTCTGGCCTCTCCTCACCGGTCAAGTATCGATCTTCTCGAGCTATCACCCTATCACACAATGACCCTTCTATTCAGCTCTTTTATAATGGATATGGGTGCAATAATAGTAAGGACGGATTCCCAGTGGAAATCTGCTAATTTAGCAGGAAGGGCTTGAGATTTTTTTCTATAAATTCTTAACGGGTTTGAGAAATGTTTGGAGGCGGACTCTTTTTAAAGGTTTTGGATTTGGGAAATATCTAACCGTCCCAAACTCAGCCCACAAACATCCCTACCTCTAATCCCTTGGGCATTATTGCGCCTCTACATGTTTGACTTAATTGCGACCATCTCACGTATGTTGTAAAAAGCTGTGATCAGGCCATCAAAAGTACTAGGTCGAAAATCCGCACTTTGCAACGGGAATATTTATTTATTTATTAATTTTTCCTAGTTTATTAAACATAATTTCATTCGATTTAGGATCATATATATTATCAAATATATCAATCATATAAAAGAAAGAATTATGTATGTTTTTATTTTTCATCTTATTAGGGGGTATTATCATTGCAATTTTATTACAATCATTCTTTTAAATTATAGGCTACAATTTTACCAAAAAAAATATACATCTAATGAATTAGTTGTGATTAATTTTCTGTATTCTGTATTTTTATGATTAAACTTAACAGAGATTGAGTTACAGTTTATATAAAGGAGGTATAATTAATTAGATAATATAATTGAACAAAGAGAATATCAACGAAAAGTAAAATTTGAATTCTTTTAGAATTGGGAAATCTATGTAGGCAACCTTTGTTATTGGTTAATAATAATAATAATAAATAAATAAAATTTTTTGCTTGAAATAAATCAATGCTATTAAGAAGAAGACAAGGAATGATTTAAATTTGTTTGTTGGTTATGAATAATAATAAATAAAGACCACAAAGAAGAAGATAAGGATTGATTTAAATTTGTTTGAAAAATGGAGGCATTTTAAGAAAAAAAGAAGGAGAGGGAAAAAAAACGAAAGAGAAATCGCCAGCTAAGGAAGAAAGAAAAAGAAAACGAAAAAGAGAGAAAAAAAAAAGAAAAAAGAAAAAGGGACAGCATGGGGATTCGATTCTCAGGAAGTCTAGAAATTTGATTTTAACTTTAACTTTAACTTTAACTCAACACACTACACAACAAAAATACACATTTCCCAAGTCAAATTTATAATTACATCTCATTTGTCCTTTTCCGAAATTAAAATCAAAATCAAAATCAAAGTAACTTTAACTCTGAATCCAAACTGTCCCTAAAAGGGGCACTCTTGCCGCCCACGCGGATCTTTTCATTTTCGTTTTCAAGGCCCAGCCTAAGTATTTAATAACTATTTAAATAAAATAAAGAGAGCCACTGTCAGGGGGATTCCACCTGGAGAATTAGGAAATGAAAGAGCTGCTTCTGACCAACGAGTTAATCCAAATTTCCTGCTTTCGCGGTGCAAATTAATTTTATTTGAACGACTTAAAGGAAGAAGGGGGAGAACAAAAACGCCCCCGGAGTATGAAAAATGGCTGTACGAGCTCTGTGGACCCAAGGAATCTAGAATCATATCTCTACTTAGTACACAACTCCAACGCCTTGCTGCGGGCTAAATGACCACTCATTCAATAATTAGACTGAATTTTTTACTTAATTTTATTAATCGTTTGTAGGTATTACAATTATTCGATGAATAGATCATATTCTAAAGCATGATCAATCTGTCAACAATATATAAATACACTATAATTAAAATTTCGGCATCTTGTTACACATGAACACCTAAATTATAATGAAGAGTAAATATATAAACTAAGTTAGATCATTCATTAAATTAAATTATATTTTTAAGGTAATCGATTTTTATCGTTCTTTCAAAAATTTTTGTGTCTTAGTTATAAAAAAAATTACCTTTGTATTTAAAAATTTAGGACCGATTTTATTATATTTGAGAATATTATAACCGTTTGTATATACAATATAATTTTTACTATCTTTATCTTTAGCCAACATACCATTCCTTGCACTCATTATATAAGGTTCGGTCAATAGATAAACAAAAAAAAATTTAGAAATATATTTTAATATAAGTGATAAATATACAATTTTTTACCCGAAAGTATGGGTCTTTATTATTTAAATACCCTAGTTTATAAAGGTGTGGCAACTCATAATATTATGGGTTTTGCTTTTAGAATGTGAAAAGAAATTGAGACTTGTAAGAGTTATTTTAGAAAATTATTGTCTGATGAATGGAGAAAATTATTGATCGGAAAAGCTTTACCTCTTAGCAGACCAACTCTGCTCGAACCGGATTAATCGAGACTCATTGGACTTATGGATAATAGGGTACGAATATAAAAAAAAAGGATGATAATTTATTGCAAACATATCTTTTATAACATGAAAACAAAAATAACATAGACGGTGGATGTAATTTTTGCAAGTCAATATTGTAGAAATAATTTTATTTAGTTGTTAGACAAAGATGACAAATTCATTGTGCTACATGTTATATCAATATTTCTATTTCGTAGATTATACATGACTCGAGATTGTATTTACCCAAAATTTAATCCATTCTAGTTTTATAAAAATATGTAAAATGTCCTGCATCAAGGAAAGGAAGGATGTATTTATTAAAAAAATTAATATTTATCAAAGTGAATAAGGAAAGGAGGAATGAAGTGATGATTCAATTATTTAAAGAGAAAAAAAAAGGAAAATTTTGAAGTGACAGTACAGAAGAAAAAATAGGGGAAACAAAAAGATGAAAGGAAGGCGAGTATGGAAGGTCGAACACGAGACCTTCCATCAAATGGTGTATTGTTCTTCCACTAAAACAACACTAATTATTTGTATTTATCTCCCCATTCACCTTTTCTTTTGGGTTCATCATGTCAAAAATCATGAACTTTCACTGTATTTTTAAATTTAGCATAAACTCTCAAATTTCTCAAATCTAACAGTACGTTACCCACGTTAGACCAAATATATCACCCGTCTTTAATTCCGTCATGATTTTTGATGTGGCAACTAACGACTGCCAACGTGGTCTAATGATTTTTAATCTCCAATAAAACAATGACAAGTGGCCCTCTTAACTCAGCAGATTTTTCAAAAAGACCCTTTTTTTTTTTTGGAACTTTGGTCCAAACTATTTTGGAAAACCCAAAGGAGGGAGGAAGTGGACAGGGGCTCGACTCTATTGAAGGCTCCCCGCCAGGCCTTGGGAGTCGAGGTCCGGTGAGAGAGCCCCCAACCAGGTCAGCTCCCCTCCCCTCTCCCCCTGTTTCGAGATTAAAAAGCATAGAGAGAACGGGAGAGAGCCGACCCGACTGGGGGCTCCCCCCTCCGGCCCTCGACCCCTCGGGCGAGGTGGTTGGACTTGGGTCACCTCGTTTTAAGGGTTGAGGGATGGCGATAGAGCCTCCAGCCAGGTGAGGTCCCCTTTCCCTTTTCCCCCATTTTTCTATACCTCGCTTTAGGAGTTGAGGGATAGCGGTAGAACCCCTAGCTGGGTTAGGGCCCCCTACTATCTTCTCCCTTTTTCTAATAGAAAAACAGGGGAAGAGAGGAGGGGGGCCCGAACCGTCTGGGGGCTCCCCCGCCGAACCTCGAGCCTGACTCGGATGGGGGCTCCCCCTCCCTCTCTGGCCGTGATGTCATTACTGTTCTTCAGCTCAACTCGGAGGCCTCTCCCACACCCTCTCGATCGCCCTCGAGCTGAAGCTTCCAACCATCTTGAGTCCCTTCCCTACTATATGGTAAGACATACACTCACTCTCCTAGTCCCTTCTTAATGAATTAACGTTCATCTCCTGTTATTATTCTCGTCGAAATGATGATTTTTTTTGCGTAATTTTCTCGTTTCTAGCCTTCTTCTACTGCTTCTCGATGATGTTCTAACGAAGGAAGACAAGAGAAAAAAATATGGGGTCAAATTTGAAAATGAGAAATATTAGGGTCTTCTTAAAAAAATGAGTGGGACCATAAATCCAATTCGGCAACCGTTAGTTGCCACGTCAGAAACCGTGACGAAATTGGATACGAATGATATATTTGGTTTAACGTGGGTACTGTATTGGTAGATTTGGGAAATTTGAAAGTTTATGCTAGATTTGGAAATTGAGTGAAAGTTCATGATTTTTGACATGATCAACCCTTTTTTTTTCTAAGCAGAAAACCAAAAAAAAAAAGGAGGAAATTTGATAGGTTAACAGCTATTACATGTAAATAACAGTTTTAGTTATTTTAGATAAGATATAATTCCCTTTTCTTCTCTCTCTAAAAAACATCCAAGCAAGAACTCTATTTCCTGAAACCATGGGTTCGTATCACCAACCTAAGACTAATTCCATTTTTTTTTTGGGGTCAAAATGGGGACGTAGCGGAAATGCATTAAAAAAAATAATTAGACAGTACAATAGTGAGACATGATGGCCCCTATAATATCATCAAATAGTAGAAAATCAAGCCCAAAACGAGTAGGGATTCAATCTATGAAGCCCAATAAGAAACGATAATGCATAGTTTGCCAGCCAATCTGAATATCTGTTCCCTTCCCCGAAAACATGCTCCACGACCACTATCTAATTTTGTTGGATCGAACAGCGAATATCCTTCCCAAGAGCCTCATGCCATCCCACACATGATCACGATTCGACCGACTTTTGAAGACTAATTCTATTTGATTGTTGGCTTCACCCTAACTATAAGTTGTTTTCATATTTTCGTTATCCACAGTGAATGTGGCACATGGTCATCCTTGGACTGATTCAGCTTCAACTTATGATAGTTTCCCTGTTTCAACTGATTCATGTGATTTCCGTTTTGATAAACCTAGCAGATTGATAGATATGTACTTCAGTTATTGAATTACATCAATAGTGACAGTGACTTCGGTTCAATGAATCCGTCTTAGTCCATAACGAATTTATTCATCAAAAAGCACCAGCATAAAGGGATACTCTTTTTGACACCAGATCATTAATATGAACAGATAAAGGAAAGATAATCGATGATCGATAGCTTAAATCGCAAGTTAGTCGGAAAAAAGTGGTTGATAGTAGATATCACCAATTTCGTAAAGAGAGGATTTCATGGGTTTCCTGCGGCCGATTAAACGGTGATGCAACTATAAAAGGAGGGAAATGGGGCCTCCCCAGCTTTGCACCATGTGATGTTTGATTACGTGACCCACTTTTCCTGATTGCCCCCTTGCAAGCTCTCTCTCCAAATTATTAAAGGCCACAGACGTGTCTACATATGCATATATATATATATATATATATATATAAGTAAAGGTTAAGCTGTACACATCTTCCTCCTCAACGTATAAGCCGACTTTTTGATTACGACGTAGGACATCGCCAACTTAGTACCACGTAGCATTTTTTTAGAAATATAATAAGAGACATTGAAAGGGAAAGGTCCGGAACAATTAAGAAATATATTACTTATTACGGATATTCCTCCGATATCAGTAATATTACTATGTATTAATCTTAATTTCACCTATCTCTATCGGAAAAGAAAAACATTTCCCATAAAAGAGAGTGTAACGCAGTGCTGTGCACCATCGATAAGTAATGAAGAAGTTTCAGATTCGATATTTGGTGAGGCTACCCGTGCGGCTTTTATTAATTAATAGAATTTATGTTTCATCATACTAGATTCATGTACCTCCTTTTTAGCTGTAACAAAAAAAAATTCCACCTTCATTGAGTTGAAAGAAATATATATGAATTTAGGGTCTTTTCTAGTGGCGAGCCACGAGTGCTCCCCCACTTACTTACGTAGATCTGTAAGTTTGTGCAGATGCGTTTATACCTGAAAATCGCAAGCAGATTCATTAGCAACTCAAAATCACATAAGATAAATTAGTGAGGTTTTGAAAAATGGTGTTTGATGCGGTAACAACGTTATTAATTTAGAATCAAAAGAGTATTAAATTTGATCTTTTTTATTTGTCTTTTCCTTTCTATCCTACTATAAGTTCATGAGACTCGTTTAATAATAATTAAAAAGAGTGATGATGTTCTGAAATAGGAAGAAGTTGCCTAAATATAATTTAGGTAAAACTATACATTACTCTTCTAGATTTACTTACTTTTTCTATTTTAGTCATTTTATTAATTTTTTTATCGTTTACATCCTATATCTTTGAATATTTTTCTGTTTTAGTTCTTTTTTCCATTTTTGTGCTTCATTTTCATCAAATACCTTTGATTACTTTTCTATTTTTATTCTTTTATCAATTTTTTTATCATAGAAAATTTTAATTTTGGTCCTTAATCTTTTGTAACTACTTTTTTTTTATCTTAAATATTTTTTCTATCTAATTTTTCCTTAATATTAAATGTTTTGTTTCTTATAATTCTGCCACTTAATTTTCCATGAAAATGTCCACATGACATTTTTGAAATAAAAAATTTACCTTTCAATTTCTAATTAAAGGAAAATCGTGAACATACTTTAGAGAATAAGTAGAGGCGAGTGTTTAGGCCATAAGCAATCTTGGCAAGGGTAGCGGTAGGTTGCGTTGATAGCATTAGCACTCGAATTTGCGAGAAAAGAAATGGAAAAATATAGATAAATAGAGGTGAATGTGGCTCGATAGCCACGAACCACGGCTACGAGGTTGGCTAGGACACTGAGCAAGGACAGGTTGACTCTGATTTAAGGAATGATGTTGTAAAGTCCAATGGTAAGTGTGATTGCAAAGGCGATATTAACATATCTGTAGGCGTAGACCTAAAGTGATCTCCCTTATGGCAGCGGTGCCCGTCATCATCCCTATTGCTATCTCTCTCCCTCTCAAGTTATCATTCTCCTTTTAATAGTTAGCACCATTCAAGTTGAGGTTACCAATATCTCAAATTTTGAGTAGGTTCACAAACTTTACCGTTATATACTATTTTAATTATTATCAATTTATTTTTATAATTTTGAAAAGAAATTATTTCAAGATATTTCATGTCAATATCCTTTACAAAGATAGAGTGGTAGAACTATGAGGAACAATAAATTTAATGTTGAGGCAAAATTAAACAAAAGAAAAAAGAATTAGGACAAAAGAAATAGAAATAAAAGGTTGATGACCAAAATTGGAAATTTCCTACCAATTATGTGGTAAAAAGATCTAAAACAAAAAATGAGTCAAATTTATTAGATGAAATTGAACCAAGAAAAAGAAAAATAATTAAATATAGAAGTTTTCAAAGATATAATATGAAATGTAAACGATAAAAGAATAAAAATTAATTAAACCTAAACAACCAACAGTATGGTTTTTTCAATGATTTATGACGTACATACATTGTCCAGCAAAACTTTTAGTTGAGGGGACAGTACTGATGATTGGTAGAAGTCTGACACAAGTGGCGGGAATGGCAGTTGAGTTGGACTGCTCCTGATTTGTGCATCGATCTAGTCGATGGGAAGCCGACAGGTCCAGCTAGATAATTGACTTGGAAAAATGTTTTTTTTTTCTCTTTTTCTCTTTAATTATGGTATATACTGAACAAGAATATTCCCTCTTCTTTGAAGAGCGACAGCATTCTTTCCTTTTATTTAGCTCTTCGATCGGTTAAAACACAAAAAGAGAAATGTTGGAGTCCGATTCTTTCTAAAATGTTTCTCCATTTCCTTTTTTTTTTTCTTGAATTGCCCTTTTGGATATTTACATAAAAAGGACTCAATATTTACATAAAAGTTAAAAGAGAAAAATAGCAAATTAGTTCACTATCTTAAATTTTTTACCACAGGTCCCTATCTTAAATAGAATTCTTTTCTTCTATAAGAACATTTCGTTTTTTTTTTGAAAAATCCCATTTAAGTTACCTAAAGTTCTTCGGTAAAGAAGTTGCTTAAATTTTTTAATAAGGCCATCGATATTTTTAAAAATTATAATAATTTTAGAAATAAAAAGTTAAAATTTAAAAAGATTAGTTTAACCACCACTGTCATCTCCCACTCTCTCTCTAAAGAGAAGAGAAAAAAAGACACTGGGTTGCAGCTGACAGTCATAATCTAGAAGTAGTGTTAAAAATTTAGCAAATTAGTTCACTATCTTAAAATTTTTCTTTCTTGAATTTCCCTTTTGGATAGTTACATAAAAAGGAATCAATATTTACATAAAAGTTAAATAGAAAAATAGCAAATCAGTTTCACCATCTTAAATTTTTTACCGCAGGTCACTATCTTAAATAGAATTCTTTTATAAGAACATGACATTTTATTTTTGTGAAAAACCTTATTTAAGTTATGTAAAGTTTTTGGGTAAAGAAGTTACATAAAATTTTTAATAAAGCTGTCCATATTTTTAAAAATGATAATAACTTTAGAAATAAAAAAATTAAAAATTAAAATGATTAGCTTAACCACCACTCTCGTCTCCTACTCTCTCTCTCCAAAGAGAAGAGGAAAAAGACAGTGGGTTGCAACTGGCGGTCGTAATCTAAGAGAGGTGTTAAAAATTTAGCATGAAATTTTCAAATTTTATTATTTATTTCAAAAAATTAGTCTATTAATTTTTATGCTAGTTATAAGTATTTTTATTTTATAAAATAATGAGGTCATTGGTGGCGAAGGATAGACCAGGATTTAGACATGAGATTTTTTTTGGGGGGGGGGTGGTGTTTAGGGGGAGCGAATGGTATACGGTCATTTTTCAGAATTCGAAGGCGGATATAAGAAATTTCATTCAAATTCAAAGAATTATATTTAAATTTTCTTAAGGCGTTAAAATTATGAGGGCGATTGCTACCTCAATCGAGGAAGTGGATGGCTGACGGGGAGCACCCAAGCCCGTTCTTGATCCCAGCCAGCCTTGTCTTTTTTAAAAATAATTTTATCTTATTTTTATTTTGTTTAATTTATTTTAGTTCCTTGAAGTTGTTTTTGTGCGAAAATACCTCAAAAAAGTCATCGCATCAACATTTAGTCCAATTGTTGATGAAACACGATGGCATGTTATGCGGTGGAAAAAAAATTTCTTGATATACCGTGAAATTATTTAAAAATTAACGTTTCTGTATAAAAATCGAAAAAATTTCTTGTTATGTGGTGTAATTTTTCTTATTTTGTAATTTCTAAATTTTCTTTTTACCAGCCCAATTTAGCTCACTTTTCGTACAATCGCTAATTATTCTCCATAATCTTTATCAATTACAACCTAATCTTCTTTAGTATCACACCCATCATAAGATTCTCATTATATTCGCTGTGTCAATTCTCATATTTTTTTTTTGTCAGATGAGCCACCTTCTTTATTTCTTTTTTGATTTCTTAGAGTCATTTTTCTTTTCGTTGTAAAAGTCAACCTAACCTTTCACTATTGCTTTGGCTACACAGAGTTTTGACAATTGCAACAAGTGTACCTAACGTCTATGATGTCATGCGAAAGATGAAATGAATTAAATAACTATATTATTATCAATTAAAATAATCAATGTTCGAACGAATCCATATCAATATTAAATTTATAAGTTTGCATCTTGAAAAGTTAAAATATGGAAACTTAAATAAAAATTATATTCAAATATTTAGAATTAAATAATGGTCTCGTATTAAAATTTCGCTTTGAGCCACAAAGTCTCGTGAATTGTCATGCACTAAATCCATAAACGAGATTATTGCATTAAGGGAAAAAAAAAAAGAGAAAAAGAAAAAAAGAGAGAGGTGGAGTGGAGATAGAGAAGGAGGGGTTGAGAAAAACAGAGGAGTTCCCGTTTCCGGCTCTGACAGTTCATCAGTTCTCTAACATTAGATTCCACAAAACAAAATCCCACAGATCGACGAACTCATCACATCTTCACTCCTATGGTCGCCTCTTCTCCTCCGATCCCCGCCGTACCAAAGTCGTCGAGGCCATGGAAAATGAAGCCCAGCCCTCCTTCCTTCCCAGGACGAAGTCGCCCGGCGGTAGCACCGTCGGCGCCGTCGAGCTGAAGGCCTTCGAGTACTGCCTGCAGTGGATCTTCGTGGACCAGTCCACCCTTTGGAGGGCGGGGCTTTCCTGGTCCGTCTTCTTCCTGCTGACCGTGGCCGCCCCCTTGGCCTCACTGATCGTCCTCCAGTGCCGCTCCACCTGCGACGAGGACCACCGCCGCCCCTACCAGGTTGTCGTGCAGGTCTCCCTCTCCGTCTTCGCCGCCATCTCGTTCATATGCCTGTCGCGCTGGGCCCGCAAATACGGCCTCAGGCGATTCCTCTTCCTCGACAAGCTCTCCGACGCCAGCGACACTGTCCGCCGAGGTTATGCTCTGCAGCTTCAGGTAAATAAATTTTAAATACGTCCATTATCTACTTCATGTTGTTTGTATCGGATCAAATGCTTGAAAAGGGATGACTTGTGTTCATTCAGAGCAACAAAATAAAGAGCAAAATTTTCCGTATTGGGGGGTGATCATTATTCAATTTCACTCGAACTTTATGTATATTTATTCGGTTCTGGTTTATTAACACCCCTTTTGGAATCAATTCTTGTAAAAAATGATTTCAATTCGATTCGGTTCGTTTCAGTTCAATTGTATATGAATTATGTTGTTTGGAAGATTAAGGAATGTAACTTAAATGGATTGAATAATCTTATTTGGAATACATTTAAAAGGTTGTAATCTATTTGTAAAGGATCTTAAAAGTTAAAATTGAGGTGGTAACTTCCATATGAATTGAATTCCGGCTAAATCATGTTGACTTTGGCCTGATTTGAATTCCAGTGTAAATCTTGTATTTCTAAAACAAAGCCTTGCCATTTTGATACCAAACAACAATTCAATTGAATTCTTGTAAAATAAATTGATCTCATGATTAGTTGATTTTTGAAAGCAAAGGACTCCATAATCATTCAAACAAATCATCAAAAATTGAATTATTTGAATTCTTAGTTGATTTTTTAAAGGAATTGCATTTCTGGTGAAAAGAAAGAGTAAAATAGAAAGATGAAGAGAGGTGAGAGAATTTGGAGATAAATGAGTTAGCAAAAGGTTTAAGGGATATTAAGAGCCATTGGCAGTTGGGCAAGGGGGTGTTGTACAGTGACAAACAGGTTCCGGGTTTGATTCTCGCAAGTGGCTCTTGTTGTTTGGCAATATATCACATGACATTGGTAATTTAGGAAATGAACTGAGAGAGGAGTTGGCTTAGTGATAGTAACAGATAGACAGATTGATAATGGTTTAGTTGAGATAATGGCATCAAAACCTTAATTTGATGTTTTGTATAGTTAATGCATGATTGTTCTGTTTAGCAGATCATAGAAACCAACGTAATATCTAATTATATTTTTCATTTAGGAGTAAAGGAGAGCAAAATGAATAGCGAGGAAGGTTCTAATCGTTGATGGGCAGATGTCTTACCAGTTTTGATATATATATATAGAGTTAACTACTAGTTCTTGGAGAAGTTCTAAGCAGGACAAGTAAAAGCAACTATAACAGTTAAACTCAACATGCTTCGCTAAACTGTGTCTTGCACATAGTTTGATCCGATCTGTTCAGTATAAGCACTGAAAAAAATGGCATTTTGTGTGATTCTGATAACCCACTAGATTTAACGGAACCTTGTCATTCCAGTTGTGTTTTTTATTAGCAAATTAACATACTTGACAGAAGGGAACGAAAGTTCGGATATTTGAATTGATTAACTGAGCATTTGAATGATTTATCATCCTTACGTTTTCAGAGTTCTCTGAAGTTCTGGTGCTGCTTCATCTTTCCGTGCTTCCTTCTGGAGACAGCCTACAAGGTGTGGTGGTACATCACCGGTGGCTCCGCTATCCCTCACTATGGTAATATTTACGTCAGCGACACGATGGCTTGCGCGATGGAGCTGCTCTCGTGGCTCTACCGAGTGTCAATTTACTTCCTTGTGTGTGTGCTCTACCAACTCAGTTGCTACCTCCAAATACTAAGAATCGAGGACTTCGCTCACGTCTTCTTGAAGGAAACCGAGGTGGGATCGATCTTGAAGGAGCACCTCAGGGTCAGGAGATGCCTCCGCATCATAAGCCACCGTTTCCGTATTTTCACCTTGCTTTCCCTTGTTCTGGTCACTGCCACTCTGTTCATTTCCTTGCTCCTTCTCACACGCTCCGGCGCCCATACCAATGTCCTCAAGGCTGGAGATCTTTCGGTAATTAATTGCTCTCTCTTCCTTCTGCATCCCAACAGGATCGCTGATACTTACCATCAGAAATTACGAGCAACAATTAGATTGTAGCCACTGAAACTGTACACTGGGGACCAAACAACTTATTTTGAACTCTTTGTTTTCATGACCATATAAGAATGAAAAACTAGGATATGAGAACGATTTTCAAGAGAGAGCACAGATCTGATCTCCACGTACAGGGTGACTCTATTCAGTGGGGCAATGGTTTATGAGTTCAAATTGCCATTTATGCCATATATGGCGTTGTCTTGAAATTGAAGCTTTCTTGTGTGTTCAATATCGTCGATACATCTTGAGCTAATTTGTAATTTACATGATAATGGTCTTGCAGTTATGCTCCATAAGCCTTGCGACAGGCCTCTTCATATGCCTGCGTAGCGCAGCTAAGACAACCCACAAGGCCCACTCTCTAACTGGCCTTGCTGCGAAATGGCATGTCTGCGCCACAATAGACTCATTCGATGAGGGGGATGGCGAGACACCGAGAGCCCCAATCATCTCTTCGAGTCAGTTGTTGCCGCTCGTGGAGGTGTGGGAATCAGATGGTGAGGAAGGAGAAGGAGACGATGAGCTCGATAATGCTAATATAAATCCGATTGTGGCACACACGATCTCTTTCCATAAGAGGCAAGCTCTAGGTGAGTAAGTTTATCATCAATACCATAGGGAATAAAAAATATGCCTCCAAAATAACCACTGCTGGTCTTTCTTATTTGCAGTGAACTACTTGGAGAATAATAGAGCTGGGATCACGATGTTTGGTTTTACGCTTGACAGGACGTGGCTTCATACCATTTTTGCGATTGAATTAGCTCTGCTGCTCTGGCTGCTCAACAAGACGATAGGTATATCTTGATTTCATTGGTTCATTACAGCATGAGCTATATGTTTACAGCAGTCAACCGATCAGCATGGGTCCATTTCTGTAGTTCCTATGTGGAAAGTCTGGTAATTTCTGTGTATAGGTATAGAAGGAGATGCTATACAAGTTTGAAGACATCATTTGTTCGGTATAAAATTGCATGATGGGTTCTTCCTTTGCATTTCAAGGCACAGTTGAAATCGTATGGTGATTAGATATATCAGCTTGTAAAGAAGAGAGTACTTGAAGGCTTCAATATTCCGGCATTGGATTGTAATTGCTGGAAACTGATGCAGTAGTGTTGATAGATCACTTAACCCTTTTAAAAACATCGGCATCTAAGATTCCGGCATCTGAGATGCCTCAATTCCCAAAATGAGGATAGTCTTAACATGTTGAAAGATACCTCACTTAACTTAGTTCTGCGAGGTAGAACATAGTTCAAGACTAAGATGCCAGTTTCTAGGTCGGGTAATTTGATCTTATAATTCAAGCAAGTCAATTAAATGACCAAATACTTTATATGTCGATGGGTGATGCGAATTGTTTTAAAATGAAGAAAACGACTAAACGATGTTACTTTCGGGGATCAAGTACACAGTGCCAGGCCTCTCTATGATCAGCATAAAAGCATTGGCCATCAGCAACAGCAGGGGATTCCAAGTTTGAAGGTTTAGCGCCTTAATTAGGTCGCAAGATGAGATATACAGATTCTTCCATTAGCATTGAGGATCTCGGGAAAGAATTTCATCCATGATGAGAAAGAATCAAAGCGTGGGGGCTCTCTCGGCAGCTCCTGAGATCACGGTGAGCAAGTTGTTGCCGAAGGGGTCACTGAGATGTTTAGCAAGGTTCTCCACAGGGCCCTCTCCGGTGACATAGGCTTGGAAGAAGAACCCAAGCATTGCGAACATGGCCAGCCTTCCGTTCTTGATCTCCTTAACCTTGAGTATCGCGGCCTGGTCCGGGTCCTTTGCAAGGCCCAATGGGTCGAATGGACCACCTGGGTGAAGCTTGTCCTCCAAGTCCTATGTCACACAAACACAATTACATTAAGCATATAATCCTTTACAGCTACGTGCACGCTAGCAATCATTGATACAGATATATAGGGTGCTGCAAAATCGTACCAAGCCGTTGATGATTCTGTAGTACTCTGCACCACCAACAAGAACGACCTCGGCGATGACAGCAACAACCAGGTTGATGGGGATGTTCTTCCCAAAGTAGTTCAATGTGTTACCATCAAGTAGCAGAGCTCCAGTCTGCATTCAAAGCGGATTGAGTTTGTTCACAACTGTTTAACTGTTCGAGTTATTCGGCTGTTGAACAGAATGGACCTGTGAAAAGTACAAACAAATATACCTTGAACCAAACAGCTTCAGGACCGCAGTTGGCGCCGAACTTGTTGAAGGCTTCGGGGATGATGAAGCCAGCAGCTCCCAACATAGCCCACCGGGCATGAATCAACTCATATGCCTGGTACCTGCCAGTCCAAATCCACACCAAAACATTCATCATCCTTTTGCTTTGTAACTTCATAGTCCCATTAGCTTAGAAGTCAAGGCCAAGTCGAGCTAGCTGAATTTGTACTGTCCGAATTTCCATAAATAAAATTGCATCGTTATATATGTTCGTTTTCCATTTTAACTTGATTAACGCACTAAATTTTTAACTTTCTACACAACAAGCTATAAAATAAATTGACAATTTTGTGATATGTATATTATATTTTCACATGCAACTAGCTATAATCAAGAAAAAGAGGGAATAAATTTATCAAACTCACTTGCTGAAGTTCTCTGGCTTCTTGCTGAGCCCAAAAGGATCATAGCCGTAGCTGCATTCCGGAAAACCGACAACCATTAAATTTGGTTTCCATATGTATAGCCATCACCGGGAGATTATAAGGACCAAAAAAAACCAATTATAAAAGGTTTGGAATGAACTTACTCTCCGGGTACCTCTCCGGTGAGGTACTCGGGGATCTCAGATCGGTCCAAGAGCCCCTCGGGCAAGAAAATCCTCCTGTCAGGACCTGAGTGAAAACAGATCGCCCGCACCCACATCATGCCAAGCACAACATATACCAGTATTAAGCCGATAAGCAAAACCAGCTGCGTCGAAATGAAGCGCTGAGAAGGCAAGGGGAGAAGACTCACCATACCACTTGGCGAGCTCATCGTTAGCCGGGGACACGGTAGCGGGCTTAGACTTGGGAGGGGCAGCCTTCTTCTTGGAGAAGAGTGCCACGGTCTTGAAGGTGGCGGGGCTAGAGGCCATGGGGGCCGACCGGGCAGCGCTGCCGCTGAAGTTGAGTGGGTTCCCCAGCATCTCCGATACTCCGAGGGAGGCTGCTGCGGTCGATGCTGCAACGGAAGCCATCTCACCAGCTGATCTTTTGCTTGGTGAAAGGGTCCTTATGGGATTGGGAGGGATAGTCACTGAGATTGCTGAGAATATAAGGATGGTCTAATGGATGTAGACGTGCCACGTGGGATTGCTGATGAGAGGATCTGATTGGGGGGAGCATAATCCAATGCTTGGCTCCAATAGGCTATTTCACGGTGACGTGGCAGATGATGGATGACGTGGCGCCCCTGAAATTTATAGATTGGTCACTTGCGGATAACGGCGGATAATATGTCCCTTGTGGATAATAGCTGGCTGCTGTTGCCTTTGCTCTCAATGTCTTTCCCTTTCCTTCATCACATTTCCAATCCCTTTGCAGCAATTTCAATATGTGGCATTACAACAAAACTTAAGTTTATCTTTTGGGATGTCAGTATTTCAATTGCTTGGGCAGAGAGTCCCTCACGCTTTCACAGAACACTGGATCGTGCAATGTATGTGAGACAGCTCGAGTTGGAACACGAGAATTTTTATTGAACCACTTCCAGATGGATCGACCGTTTTTTGACACCAGCTACTGACGTTAACGGTTTACATCACACAATCTCGATTTCTTTTCATAGAACAACTTCCCCGTCGCAAGGGTGCGATAATCGATTCATGATTTACCAATAACCTTAGGGTTTAGAGTGATCGAAACATTTTGAGTTGCGGTAAGAGATGGGTAGCATGTGCCTGCGTGCATAACCCTCTCTCCGACCAAAGTATTTCGATCATTCTAGCTTAGATCGGTCGCTTAGGAGTGTGGATTAGAGACGCGAGCGGGGAAACCCGTGAAAGGTTGAATGGGACATAAGTAGAGACCTTGGTACCTCGTGATGTTTTCGATTTCCTCACCTAGTGTATTAGTTGGATTTATTTATCGTAAAACATAAATTCGGACTAATCACACACTTGACATAATCAAACACACGGGAATGGATGGGTTAAACCCTAAGTTTAAGCTTCAAGTAAAAATCAAACTTCGATCATAATTGGTTAGTCTGTTAGTGTCACTTAACAGACAAATTTAGATCGAGCGAGTCCATTGACACAAATAGTTCATGAGAGAAAATTGCATTATTTAGGCCTTGAGGATTAGCAGGGCAAAATGCTAGTTTTTGGATACGAGATATCCACCCTAGTCACTATGGATGCATTTGTCCAATTGACATGTCTGAAGGAATCAATGTTGGGCTTATTGGATCCTTGGCAATTCATGCAAGAATTGGCCAAGGGGTCTCCAGAAAGTCCATTTTATGAAATCTCTAAGAGATTAAAAAAAGGACGGATGCTTTATTTTTCACCAAGTAGAGATGAATATTATATGGTATCGACGAGAAATTCTTTCGCTTTGAATCAGGGTATTCAAGAAGAACAGGTTATTCCAGCGATAATATCAAGAATTCTTGACTATTGCATGGGAGCAGGTTCATCTTCGAAGTATTTTTCCTTTCCAGTATTTTTCTATTGGAGCTTCTCTTACTCCTTTTATCAAACAAATTCACACATCATTACACTCGAGGATGGGACATTGTGTCCTTCAAGTTGTCATTAAACATTGACCAAATGCTACACTCCCTCTGGGGTGGCCCATAGCCTATCTTTAATTGCATGTGCCCAAACAAAGGTTGTATGTTTAGGATAGAAACTCATGTACCAAGCAACTTGCAGTCATAACCTGATAATTACGTAAATCTGATGAATAATTCACCACTTGACCGACTTATTTTGTCTTATCCGAGTCGAGCACGAACCCATAGGACACAAGCAACACGGGATCCAACGTCCCAACTCAATAACGGGGTCCAACGCCCTCACACACAGAGTGCGTGCGACCTGAGGGCGGCATTGGATCCAACCTTGAGTCACCGATCTTAATCTGAGTAGGATCCAAGCGAAGGATAACATGGGTGACCATCTTGAGGACCATTCGGTCTTCTTGAGACTCGCTAGTTCAGTCGAACCCGACTCTCGGTTCTCTTGAGCTCGTGTCGCATTAATTTTAATTTCGGACTTCCAAACTCACGGTAAGCATGAGAGAATTTAGTCCAACGCGAACCGACTGAGATCTGATTAATGTATTTATATTATATTGAGAGTACAATGCTTGTATATTCATTCATGTAATAATCCCGATCGTCGAGCAAGAGGTTTGAATGTCAAACCAATTGAGCCGATCTACACCCCGAGGGATGAGTGAGCATTTATGATTCGTGGTTTTGGCTCGCGCGGGGAACTGACCATTATGGTTCGGCAAACCATGGTGCGAGGACGGTGGGCCAAACCCCCAACGCAAGGGTCTACTCCTCTCTCAGGCTCTTGGTTCGAATCGATCGCTTCTCAACAAATTTACAGTGTCGAATAGAACGAGACGAGTGAAACCTAATTAACTCGGTAAACAAACTAAAAATGGCAAACCGTAGACAAACTAGAGTACCAACGGGGCGTGCGGGATATAGGCTCGCACGTAACAGAATTCTTGAACTTGGAACTCTTGGCTCCGCAAGACCATATGCCTTAGCAATTTACCCCTAGACCCGGGCAACTCACCGACTCTCAACCTCTAGGTCGTAAATAGGTAATGACGACTCATTCTCACGTGCATGTCCATACGTATGCCCTGAGAAGGTGGTACTCCCAAGCCATGCGACATGGCTTGCATGCGGCTCCGAAGAGACGAAATTCAGGTATACACAGCCGAAATTAATTTTCACTTAAGAACGAACTTGATTGTGACCATGAGATATTTTTAATGAATTTTGAATCCCAACAATAAGTAAAATTCGTTCACTTATTATTAATGGACAACTTCAAACTTATATATTATTAGGTTCTATCAGTACGTTTACTTACGCTCTATATTAATTGGTTATTGATAAATAATTATGATAAATCAAAAATTCATGAAAAGTCTTTTCACCGACGGAATCACGCGGGTTGATTGTACCCTAGTTTAGATAAAATGTAGTACTATCAAGCAAAGATAAGCTAGCATATGCAACAAACAAAAAGCCTAGGTGACACTTGGTGCATTACAATTTAATATTATCGGTAATTTAGATCTTATGAGATAGATTCCAACTTTTAAAATTACCGATAATGTTCATTATCATATTTGGTATGGACTTGTAATCTAGATAGACTTCCCCTATGGAAAAGTATATTATTAGTTGAATGAGAAAGTGAATTAGCTTGGAATTTAGATTATTGGATCACTAGTAATCTGCTGCAGTCAAATATGATAATTTGTGGGGTCCGAGAATTTAAAATCAGATTCTGTGGATTATCTCGTACCAACTGTCCTCTTACAGGTTTGAGGTCTAGCAAAGAATTTCGAGAGACTATATCATGAATATACTTCTTTAGGGTGAGATGAATTCCATTTATGGGTAAAAAAAGCCTCCATACCAAGGAAGTGCTGAAGGTGGACCTGGTGTTATCAGAATCAGATCGGATATCGAACCGGTCAAGGCATAGGTTCACGGATTTATGGGTTCAATTAGGAATTTGATGGGTCAGACCGTATGTTTAATTAAAAATTAAATAAATAATAATATTACCAAGGAAAATAAATATGCAATAATTACAATATTACTAAGAAAAACCATTAAAATATGGTTATGATTAGACATTTAGAAAGGTCACCGACATAAATGATAAATGAGTGGTAAATAGTGCACAACAAAAAATTGATAGCTTAGTGGATTAGTGGGTGAAAGACTTCACCGTAATTGCTTGGAAGTCAAAAGTTCAATTCCTTCTCCAATCATAGCTATTTTGATCATTTTTAAAAATAAAGAGAAATCATAGAATTGATCGGTTCATGTGACTTTCCTTGAAAGGCCGCTCGGTCTTTGGGTTCATGGGTTCATTCATACACTTTGGGTCCATAGGTAGACCCAAATTGGTCATAACACCGGTTCTCGATCCGATCGGTCAAACCGGCCAGTCCGGTTCGATTCTGATAACAGTGGATGGACCCAAGTTTTTACTTGCAAACTGATGACTAAGAGCAGCCAATAAGTAAGTCCAAGCGAGCTCCTGAATTGATTGTGAGAATTATATAATCTGAAAATCGTGTACGACTAGTAAAATTTTCATTGAACCTATGAGTTACTAGGCCCATCTACAACTTAGAAGCCCGTGTTCTTAGGTTAGAGATGAACCAAATTGCGTATAGACTTAGTAAATTTTTTACATGACTGACCCAACCTAATATAAATTGAGGAGTCGACAAAAGAACCGGAAATTTTGAGTGCCGAAGGGAAGTGTTTAGTTAAAATCGAGACATTATCTTCATGTCCTAAGGTAAACTAAAACAAAGCATCGTAAAGGCGAACTACGTACATTCATTTTTTTTTTTTAAAAAAAGAGAACTCTTACGTGCATTCCCCAGATGTTGTGAGATTTATTAGATGTAATCATGTTCAATTATTCAAGCAGTAAGAGTTTATTCAACCACAATGATCAAGCAAAGGAACAATCTTCCAGCATGACGACTTTGGCCGTGGTTTACATATGCATTTAATCAATCAAGGATAATATATCAAGGGATGGATCGCAAGCAGTCACCTCCTTAAAATTTAACATTCTAAAAAAATTTATAGATTGTTCTTCACTCTTTAATGAAATTACTGACGTTCGTCCGCTAATTTGGAAAATTTATTACTTTCTTATTTGCCCCCAGTACCATCCTTCCTTTCCTTTGGGAATCCTGAGTCGTGAAACCAACCTTTCCACATCTTCATTTTCAAAAAACTTGTCAAATTCATTCGACCGCCCATTCTTTCAAGTAGGCCACGTTTTCTGTTCCCTGATTATATCCATTTAGCCTAAGCTAGGAGGGTTCGACTATATAGCATTAATCATTTGTTCAAAAATCCCGCACTTATAATCCATGTAATTCCTGTATGAGTAACCTTTGAGCTGAAGCAAGGAATAAAAAATCTACCCATCCCCATACCCGTTCAGATTCAAGTAATAGGATAGAGTTGAGGTTGGATTGTCCTATAGAGCATTTCCCAATTCGCTCACCCAGTATTATGTGTGCTTAATTCATGATCAGTTATATCCCGAAAACGAAGATCAGAAATGTGGGAATAAAAACATTTTCTAGGTCTCGCTGTATAGGACTCCCTTCACAGATCGAAAATTGGGGTAGCATGGATCATAAAAAACACTATTGCAGGACTATATGGGGACGCAGAAAAATCTGGGAATGAAGATTAAAATCACAGATGAAAGCGAGCCAAATTTAGGTATGTCCAAATAGACCTTGTGGAATCTGTCTTTCGAGAAACCTTTTAGGTTGTGTGCATCGTAGCAAAAAGAGTAAATAGACAATTTCATCCATGACTTTCACAATTTACTTCAATTTTGTCCATGACTTATTTTTTACATCAATTTCGTCCCCGACTTTACACTTTTGCATCAATTTCGTCCCTGCTACATTAAATTGGTCCTCGAATTTGTACGGTTACATCAATTTAGTCCCTGACTTTGCACAGTTACATCAATTTAATCCATGACTTTCGCAACACAAGTCCCTGAGTTTTGACATTACATCAGATCGATCCCTAGTTACATAGGGACAGATGGCATTAGTATTCCGTTAAATTTGTTCAAGGACTGAATTGATATAACGCTTGGACAAATTGATGTTTCCCCAAATTATCATCTTCTTCCTCTGTCTTCTCTCTCTTTATCTTCTTTCTCTCTCTCTCTCCCCTTCGCTTTCGTCCCACAGTCCCACTTCAAAAGACTTTCCTCTCCTCCATCTTCCTCTTCCTCATCGAATTCCCTTCGGTGAATCACTCGGATTTTTTAAAAAGCTAGTCTCCTCGGTGTTCCAGAGATCAGATGAAACCTCTGTAGAACTTGAGATTCATGTTTCAGCTCATCTGAGACCCAAAAACCCGACAACTTCCATTTATTTAAAAAAATACGTTAAATACTTGTATTTCTGGAAAAATCCCATAAAATTACTGAAAATAGGAATTGAAATACGAGTTCTTAGGCACAAAAATCAATAAAAATGGAGATCGAAACATGTCACGCGAACCTCCCGAAGTTGCTGGGCGTCACAAGCACGAATAATACTGGACAGCCTATCAGGCCAACTTCGGTAGAGTGTTTCTATCTCCACAAGACTCGGATTTCTGTGTTCTAGGTGTTTGTGGAAACCTTAAACAACATGCTACAGTTATAATCAAATGGAAGTGAAAAATATGGAGAAAACAGGTCGAAAAACTAGCTGGAATCCTCTAGTTCATCATATCTGCAGCCGACTTTATAATGCGATATTTTTCAAACGACTCAACCAAATTCGGCTCTGTAAGATCCTGGAGCATCCTATTGATCTAAGCAATGAAATTATATAGCAATTTCAGTCAAATAACATAGCTACGACGATCTACCATTAACGAGCCTTCAAGCTTTCTCTCTGCAGAACCTAACGAGATACACCTTAGCTTTCGGAGTTGAGGGTCACCCTGTCGCCCACCGCCCCAAAATCAGTCAGATTGAAGGCAATCGCCCTCAGCCTCGGGAATGGTCGGGCCATAACATGTGAGATTTGTGCTGAAGAAGAAGAATGAGAAGGAGAGGAGGAAGAAGAAGAGTAAACAAAGACAGATGGGTTAAAAAAAAAGCCAAGGACTAATTTGATTTAGCATGAGGACCAAATTGATGTAACATTTTCTACCATTTAACACTGTCAGCATTAATACTTAACGGCAATGACCAAATTAATGTGGCAGGGGACAAAATTGATGTTGCATTGGAACTTGATCGATGCAACCACCCCACAGAATGACCAAATTGATGCAACTGTAGTACTAATTGATGTACCTGCGGAAAGTCAGGGACTAAATTGATGTAACCGTGCAAAGTCGAGGACCAATTTGATGTAGCAGGGAAGAAATTGATGCAAAAGTGCAAAGTCAGTGACGAAATTGATGTAACTTGCGAAGGTTAGGGACGAAATTGCCTATTTACTCTAACAAAAATTATCAGACACTATGTTCCGTGCTCCACCTACACGTATAATATGTGATGCTATATGTAAGAGTTAAATGCACATTGCTTCTGCCCAATGAGGTGAGTTTGGATTTGATTCGTGACCTTTAAATTTTTACAGAATACCCTTGACCTTACAAAAAATAAGTAAGGTGCCCCTTAATCAAATTTCAACCAAAATTTTGGTCAAAAGATAACATATGTCACTCACATGTTACATTAAAAAGTGCAATAGTGCCACTCCATTAATTAATTATCTGCAAAAGGAGAAGGAAAAAAAAGAACAGTTGAATTTCGGAAATATGGGACCGATCCTCCTGTCATCAAAGGCTCCAATCAATTTTGCTCTTTCTGATTACGAGGGCTGGGTTGCTGCTGATGAGAAGGCTCCAACTTCACCTCTTCTCCTTTTTCTTTCACGTCAGCATCTGCATCGCGGTCTTCCGAATCTTGGGAATTTGACGATGATCCCTCACTATATGGCCTCCCTAGATTTAATGGCTTGTGAACATAAGGAAGATGTATCAAATATTTATGAGCTGGTTTAATCTGAAACAATGTACTTTCTTTCCTCTTTTGGATAGAATTTTGGTCGGAGTTTGGCTTGATTAGGTACCTTATTTATTTTATTTTATGGTAAGGTTATGAAGTACTCTATAAAAATTTGAAGGTTAAAAGGTAAGTTCAAACCCGCTTTATAAGTCAGAATTAAAATGTATTTTACTCTATATTTGAATTCATTGCCCAAGAGGTAAAAATGACGTAACGTAATGGCGCATGTTCTCGCCTGTTAACCTAAATATCACAAGTTTAATATCTAGTTAAACTATTCGTACCGTTTTATTAATTATTGATAATTTTTTTTTATTGTAATAGTTCTTGAATCATTTTTATAACAGAAAGTTTCTTTGGCTCGCGGGTTAGTAATTTTTTTTTAAAAAAAAAACTAAAAGTGAAGGGGGGAAGGATCTGATAGTCAATAATTGTATGCATTGGGAGAATAAATATGGGGGGAAAGGAGAATAGATGCCCTCCACATATAGGGAACAACGAAAAGAAATTTGGACTGGAGTTCATTTTCCTTTTGAACGGGGGATACTTTTAAGTTTTAATAGAGGATCCTTTGCTCTGATCGAAGAAACCCTACCCCCACCCACACACCTTTCTTAATTTTATGGCTGGCTGAAGCCCGTCCTCCTTTGGCTTACCCCCATGCAAAGGTCTTCCCATTTTTCCCACTTCATTTTCACCTCTCCAGAAGAATAAAAATGTTTCGTTAATTTTGTATATATATTAGTCTTTTCGCTCGCGTTTCACTTGTGCGAGATTGATTTCAGGTTATTATGCACAATTAGTATTTATTTCGTCGCTTTAGCTTAAATTTTAAAATTGGATTTAATCTTTTTATTTTGCTTTTTTTGAAAAGTTGGTTAGTCATTATATGGAGATCATGCCTGATTATTTGTGAAGAGGCTCAGATTACTTTTTTTAAAATTTTCATTTTTTAATAAAATTGGCCAACCTTTAATTAGAGAAGCAAATAAATTGCATTTTTTTTGGGTAAGCTGACGGGGCAAAAGCCCTAAATGAACTAAAGCATATAAAGAAGGTGCGTAGTAACCCAAAAAGATCGCCTAACATCAAATAAATTGCTTTTTTCTCTACAATAAGGTTGATTTTAGGGGATTTCTGTGTCGTTTACAATATAAAAAATTCCTTTAGATAATAGCATAAGATATACATTATATATATATATATATATATACACGAATAAGATATATATTATATATACACGAATTTTCTAAATCTTGGTTATCCATGAATTCAGAAAGGCCCTGCGTTAGAATGTTAAAATCACAATTAAAATTACAATCTGTGAAATATGTTCAATTATTTCAATTTCTTTTTTGATAAGATGTTGGATTTTCAGTCGGTAATATGAGCGGTTGGACTTATGCTTAACTCAAAAGTGTATGCTTACACGAAGATGAATCCAATCTATTCACATATAATTTTTTTTTTTTGTATCGATTTACCTGTCGGAGACTTTTAATTCTCAGCAAGATTATGCGGTCATGATCCTTTCATCAATAATGCAGAGTATCACGTACGATGTGATAAATGATTCCACCAAAAAGGGTCCTATAATATTCAAATCAGAAACTTGATCAGCCCTTTGGAAATTACCGTCCTTAAAGTAATTCATGGTCGATAAAGGAATACGAATACTCCGCACAAGATCAAAAAACTGTTCAATCATATTCATAGTGTCCTAAATAAGCGCTTCTCTTTATTGACAAAACACATATGTTATATATATGTACTATTCTGGTTATTGATAATAAAATATTTAAAATAGTACTATTTTTTTCCAAGCAAAAAAAAATAAAAAGTACTATTTTGGCGGTAGAACCATTCTATCTACTAATTTTACACAGTCCCGAGTATCATGAAGTACCTATCAAAAGAAATTTATATGTATCTATATATATGTATATGGACAATAAAAAGAATGTCATCAATACAAACAACTGTTACTTTTGCTCTGGTTAGAGAACGTAACAATTAAATATATATATATATATATGGATTAAACGGTAAGTAATATCATATCTTATGGGAAGGAGAACACAAGTGTCAATTTCGAAAAACGCACGTGTTGTGAGAGTAACGGCTTCAACTATTCATAACACGTTTTCTAGAATCAGAGATAGATGAGTTTTCAGGAACGTGTCTCGGAAAAGATTGAGCATGATGTTATATTTTTGTACTGGATCAGTATGCTTATAGTGCAAAAATAGATGTAGCAAATGAACCTTTGATTGACATTTCGCAAATGTCGCGGGCAAACAAGAATGCATTGAGTGGAACAAAGTCAGGTGGGCTGGCAAGGGCGTACTTAAAAAGCGACAAAGGAAGGGACCATTGCTTTGACAGGGCAGAGAATTTTGAGATGCGGGCAACCGAAAGTAGCTCTGTCCTCTTTGCAGCAGACAACGGCCCGTAGCAGCTCCGACCTAACCCACCCATATATCCACGACAGTGGAAATATCCCATGATTTATGCTTATTGAGATACAGAAATTTTTCGATAATCATACAAACCATCTAATAGAAAGCCGTACCATTAACTAAAGACTCCGGCTCCCGTCTTCCCAAGAAAATTTTCAATTGGACCCAAAACATGAGAAGAGGCAATGATGAAGAAAGAAAAGAAACAAAATATGAAAGAATGGATGATGGATTTGGCATGCTTCGGGTCATAATTAAACCCACTTGGGGTCACATTTTATCAAAGGAACTTTTGGGTTAAAGTAGGGCAAATCCCATGATCAAGCGCCTTAAATGCATAATTGACTGATTGTTTAACTGCCATACCAAACCCATGATTCATAAATGTGACAGCCTTGACACTGACTTCAGTGGATGGATTCCTCCTCTATTGAACCATGAACAGCAATCAATTAGATGAGGAAGCTCAGCTGCGTTGAAATCAAGTTGATTTCACCATACTCGATTCATGAACATTGAATCCATTTAGACAGAACTACAATTTTTTACACTAGTAAAAGGGGGAAAAAAAATTGAACTCCTATTGATTGGGGAACAAACTACCGACTTTCCTTTTTTACATTGCCAAAAGGGTAACTTAATTTACAAAAATTCTTCCTCAAAAAGGAAGAATGAGAAGAACCTATTTTCAAGATTACATTACACAACCTATCTTACACAGAGGACTTCAAGAAGTCTTCCACTGTTTTAAGGTAACAAAAACATGAAACCTCCGACACTGACTAACCTTGTCTGTTTTAAGGCGTTTATTATTGCAGTTACTTCATCGGAATAGAATAGGTTCAGATCAATTCCAAACCCCCCAAATCCTCTCACCTATAAAACCCACCAGCCTCCTCACCGACCCTTTCTCCGGCCCTTCCTCCGCCGCCTCGCCTCCGCGTGTTACGGTGGTGCCTCCATCTGAAGTCCCCGAGTCGGCCGATTGCGATGTCGAACTTACTAGGTCGTCCTTCTTCGGACGCTGCTCTGACGGAAACCCATCCTGATCACGGGATGATGATGAGGGCGGCTTCGAATCGGTGGCCCCTCTCGTCTGCTTCCTCCTCTCCTTCTTGGTTTTAGTGTTGGACCCCTTGCTCTTCACGAGCCCATCCTCGAACTGATCGATGATCTCGTGGATGAGCTGCCGATTGGGGGAGGAGTCCCACCTGACCCAGTAGCTCATGTAGCACTCGAAACAGTCGCAGCTGAACATCGGGGGATGGTCGCTCTTGCCGGGTAGGCAGCTTCTCTGGCCGCCGCCTTTTCCTGCGGGGGAGACGGCGGAAGAGGGCCTTCGATGGATGCTGCTGCCTTGTTCCCAGCCGGTGTTATTATTGTTGTTGTTGGACAAGAGAAGGTAGGCGAGGACCTCGCGGTCGTCGGGCGAGAGGGCTGCGGCGAGTGTGAGGATGGCCGCGGGGAGGAAGGAGAGGTGGTCGGAGACGACCGGCGGCGAGGGGTAGACGGTGCTCTTCCGATAGAGCTTCTTCATGGGGGTGGCGGTGTGCGAGCGAGGGTTCCTTTTCCGGAGAGAGAAATGCGTGAGAGAGAGAGAGAGAGAGAGAGAGAGAGAGAGAGAGAGCCAGAGCACAGCAAGTCTAACCAGCTCTTCAGGGCGGTTCGGACTTTGACAGGTTGATGAGATTTTAATCTCTTTCTCATTCAGCAAAAAAAAAAAAAACTCTTTCTAATTTTAAATCTTATTATAATTATTTTTTAAAATTCCCGGTCTGATGGGCGCGACTGTCCACTCGAATATCGGGTTAATTTTGGTCATCAGGTACTTTCAGAAAGTTTTAAACCCTCTCAATTGCTTTGATCGGTCACGAATAATATAATTTGCTGACGGTACATTTTCGATGAATAATTTATATATTTTTGTAAATATATATATGATTGTGGTAAAACAATATACTTTTCAAGAGGTAATGAAAAAATTTCAAGTTTGAAATTCGTGGTGAGGTTATTCATAACTTTTTACTATTTACTAATTTTTTTATTTTATTATATATATTAAATTCATAAGCCTCCTTAGAACCGATAAAATTTTTCGTTATCCAAGTTAATACATTGGAATAATAATTTTATAACCTGGTATGGACCAGTATAATTATTTTATCCTTTTCTTTTAAATATCCAATCCTTTTATATGGTTAGCGATTATTATATAAGGTTCATCTTTTTAGTACATGGAAAAATAAAAATTAAAACTTGTCACACTAATCTATATAAATTTGTATCCACTCTAATATGGTAGAATGATAAATGTTTTAATAAATTAATATAAAATATAGATTTTAAATCCAATAATAATAATTATTATTATAAAGAAATAAATATATCCATAATAAATGTCTTAATAAAATGGGTTAATTACAAAAAAGTATAAACTTTTCACATTTTAACAATTCTACCACGAGTTTTTTTCTTTAACCTAAAAATGTACAAACTTTTAATTTGATAATAATTTTAGCACATAGTCAAAGTTTTCATTACTTTGAACATAATTAATGTCACAGAAGGCATCGGCGATCCCCATCGAAGGGAGGCGCCGACAACCCCGATCAGAGGAGGGTTGCCGGAATCGGGAGAACCCTCAAATTGGGGATTCCCCCGATTCCGGCAGGTGAAGCCACGACCCCGATCATCACTCTTCGATTGGGGTCACCAACGCCCTCCCCTCCATTGGGATTGCTAACGCTCTCTATTACCTTGATTCCATCCAAATTAATGAAAAATTTAACGTTGTGTTAGAATTGTTATGAAATTGAAAGTTTGTACATTTTTAAGATAAGAAAAAAAGCTCGTACTAGAATTGTTAAAATGTGAAAAGTTTATGCTTTTTTGGTTATTAACCCAAATAAAATCTATATAAATATTAAAGTTGTATCTACTCTATTAAATAGGGATGAAACGGTAAATGTTTTAATAAATTAATGTGCAATATAGATTTTAAATCACAATAATAATAATAATAATTATAAAATAGTTAATATCTTAATAAAATTAATATGCAATATCGAAATTAAATAATAATAATTATTAAAAAAATAAATATATCTATATCCAATAGTAAATGTCTTAATATATTAATATACAATATGGAAATTATTTATTAGTCAATAAAGAAATAAATATATTCAAAAAAATATATTAATCATTTTTTTATTTCATAAGTAAATAAATTTTCATAGCTCTAAGGATTTCATTAGTAAATAATTATTCATAATTTTAAGGAAATGGGGAATTATTTAAAATTCAAAAATAAATTTTAAAAATCATTGTTAGCTTTATAAAAGTTCAATCAAGAGATCTCACATCGAACCCATTTTATCGAAAATTATTCAAACTCACGAAACTTAATACATGAAATGTGATTGAGATAAATAAACTTAATACTAACTTTAAAAATTTATAGGTTTTATTATTATTATCCTTTCGTTAATTAATGCTAAGAATTTTAATTTTTACGATTTTAAAATTATTTTTCTATAAATTAGATGATGATTTTGATTTTGTATATGAAGTATTTTACATGAATTATATGCTCGAACTCTTCAATTAATATTATTTAGCGTGGGTTTTAAATTTACCCTATTGAAGTTTATACAGTATAAAAATAAATTTTCTATACTCTAATATAAATTATAAAATGATAGCAATTATTCTCTCAATACTTAGATTCTTATAATAAAATTTTCTTTATAAAATTCATGCAACATACGGCTTCAATAGCGTAGTAAATAAATAAAGAAGTGACCTTTCGTATTAATTGTTTATTTTTTTGTTATAAGAGGTCCACTGACTTAATAATATTTCAAATTATTTAACGTAGAAGATGTTATATGCAAAATTTTAAAATTTTCTTAGCGTCTTCAGCAGATCTTAAGTTTGAATATTGTGAATGGAGAAACTTAATACTGTGAGAGTTTTAATTTTTAGTGGGCCGAATAGCTCAAA
This sequence comes from Punica granatum, assembly GCF_007655135.1. Lineage (NCBI taxonomy): Eukaryota > Viridiplantae > Streptophyta > Magnoliopsida > Myrtales > Lythraceae > Punica > Punica granatum. Next base: position 26,643,562 of record NC_045130.1, on the reverse strand, counting down.
CTGGAGGACTATATAGTATAATTTAGGAAAAGCAAAATAAAGGGGCATGGAAGTCTTAGAGAAAAATCAAACTCAAAATCCATTGGTTCCAAATTGGTGACTTGTATCATTGGGTAAAATTCCCTGCCTCGTCAAAGTAGACATCTTTCAAAGCCAAGGTGTTCATGTGCAGTCAATATTGTAACATGGGTGTTTTAGGAAAATGTATTGGCAATTGTTAGTTCAAATTAATCGGGCATGCCAGTATCTCGACGGGAGGCTTGTACACAGGCAAACCTATTAAGCTATAAAGGTATTATTAACGCGCATACATAATCCATACTGTTGATTATCACTAATAAATCCACATATAATCTCTAAAGCATCCAGAGAAAAAGTTATAAATTGTCACTGTCTCATAATTTAAAAATAACTAACGTTTTACTAACGTGAGTTAGTTTAAACGGTTCGACATTTGTTTTACTTAAGCAAGGTCTCGGGTTTTAGTCATTGCAAATGTAAAAAATTTATACTAGAAGAACTTTATTTCTTAGTAGACTGATGCTCAATTAAATTAGTTAAGATATAATTGAATTTTCGGATATCAACATTTCTATCAAATATATAACTAAAATTTTAATTAAAAAAAAAGGCTAGCGCAACAAACGATGAAGAATATTATTTTTTAAAAATCTTTTGGTGCAAACGAGCCGAAGCCAATTTTTATTCTTTAATTTGTCGAGACATAACATAAATTATTTATAAATTATGACATTAAATTGGGGATGTAATAGTTCAAATTTTGTCTGCTCTTGATGTAAGAGAAAAGCAAATAAAAAAAAAAAGGAAGGCGTGAGGGACTGGGTCGGCGAGGCCGGGAGAATTCTTTTGTGGGGGGCGGAGTTCGGGTGCTACGAGG